>NW_015164721.1:220410-257411 GCF_001447785.1 Gekko japonicus | reverse complement strand
GATTTCCTTTAAGGAAAATACATATAAAGTCATACATAGATGGTATTTGTACCCCTCAAGATTAGCTAAATTTTCTTCATCTTCAACCAATAAATGTTGGAAATGTAAAGAGCAAGTTGGTACGTACCTCCACATGTGGTGGACGTGCCGCAAAGCCATAAAATATTGGGAATGTATTAGCATAATGTTAAAGGAAATTTTTGAAGAAGTAATACCAATGAAAGCGGAAGTGTATCTATTGAATATTATTCCCGAAACGTTTAAAAAGGAACAGAAAAATCTGTTATTGCATTGTATAGTTGCAGCAAGGATAGGCTATGCTAAATATTGGAAAACAGATAAGATCCCTGACAAACTAGAAGTGTTACAAAAACTGTTTGAGATTGCTGAGATGGATAAACTATCTGGTATATTAAAAGGGAAAGATGAAGCTATTTTTGAAAAAAATTGGGGAAAGCTGTATAAATGGAAAATTTAACAGAATTGTTAGGAAGAGATTCGACTAAGTGATATTGTAAAGTATTATGGCTGTATGCTCGTCTATGTAAATGATACAACTAGCACATGATGTTAGGTGTGGGTGATGGGAAAAAGGATTGCTAAACATTTAAATGTATGATTGGTTTATCTCGGTATCCTGAGGGATGGAGGAGGAAAGAGGCTTGGAGACAAAGAACTCTTACATAGGCTGTTCTGGGCTACAGAATCCACCTTCCAAAGTGGCCGTTTTCTCCAGCTGAACTGATCTCTGTCGCCTGGAGATCAATTGCAATCCCAAGAGACCTCCAACCACTACCTAGACTCCCTAACCACACATGATAAAAGCAATTTACAGCGTAATCCTAAAAACACACTCCTGGGAGTAAGCCCATTCAATAAACCAAATTCTCAGTAGACCTGCATAGGATTGTCAGTAGACCTGCATAGGATTGCTCTCTGTCATCCTAAACAGAGTTTCCAAATGCATTGAAATTAATGGTCTTAGAACCCACTTAAGATTGCACTGTCTACAGTACTTCCTGGTTAATTGTCGGCGAAGAAGAGATGGGAGCAGGAGAGAAGGTTATGGCAGTGTTCTACATTTACTTGACCCCATGTTCTATTTGCTTTTCTTAGATCAAGACAAATTTTAAAAGTACTCTATAGCATTTGTTAGTGTTCTGAACTGCAGGAAACAAGGCAGTTGTCCAACCAAAGGATCTTTGGTCTTTACATTTGACGTTTCTAGTGTTCTGAACTGCAGGAAACAAGGCACTTGTCCAACCAAAGGATCTTTGGTCTTTACCTGGATCTTTACCTGGTCTTTACCTGGATTTTTTAAATCAATAAACATTACCTACGGCCTTAGGTCATACATCAGGCTCTGCCATATTGGGGGGTGGGTTTGAACACTCTCCCATATGACCAGTTCCTTGCAATCAAACACAAAGCACTTCCTTGATCTGTCTGTTCCTTGCTATTGTAGTTTTCTGCTTGCACAGGAGGGCATTAAAAATCTGTTCTCCCACTTGCCTCCTCCTGAAGTCATGGAGCCTGTTTAGTCACCTCAGAACTCTATCACCTCAGTCCTGTTTGCAGAGGAAAAGAAAAGTAAACATAGCAACATGAGGATTGCCTTGCGAGATAAGATCAAGGTCTGCAGGGTCAGCTTTTTCTTTCTATCACATGTAAGTCAGATGCCTCTTACAGCTCACAGGATCAGCATGGAGTGAGAGCCTTATCTTTTGTTTGTTTGTTTTCTCTCCAGCATCTGGTAGTCCTCACTCAGAGGTATACTGCCTCTGAACATGGAGGTTCTATTTGGCTTCTCAAAGCAATACCTTTGGAATGATAGGTGCATCCTCCATGAATTTTAACTTATTTATACACTGCCTTATACAGTAATGTGGGGGGGAAATCTAAATTCAGAATGTTAAAAAATTTTCTTCTCTCCTCCAGTTGTCTTTTCTTCTACACTCAAAGGCCCCAAACACTTTTGATTTTTTTCATAGCAAGACAGTTCCTCAGAAAAAAGGTGATCACTTTAAATTGCTTTATTTGTACCATTTGGAGCTATGTGATATTCTTTTTTGAGACTTCCAGAACTGTGCACGTGGTCCAGAATGTGGCTGCACTGCAGATTTATATATTTGTTTCATTTGCCTTCATTTGCTGAGACTCAAGGCAGATTACAACTGAAAACAATGCAACAAGATAAGAATTGTATAATACATACAACCAAAGCAATTAGTAAAGGTAAAGGTTTCCCTTGCTCGAAAGCCAGTCGAATCTGACTCTAGGGTTGCAGTGCTCATCTTTGTTTCCAAGCTGAAAAGCCAACACTGTCCTAAGATGTTTCCGTGATCGTGTGGCCAGCATGACTAAATGCCAAGGCACACAGAACACTGTTACCTTCCCACCAAAGTGGTACCTATTTATCTACTTGCAATTTCTTGCTTTCAAACTGCTAAGTTGGGAGGAGCTGGAACCAGAGACGGGAGCTCACTCTGTAATGCGGCACACTCGGGTCTCGAACTGCTGAACTACCGACCTTCCACAGTCTGCAGTTCAGCGTCTTAACCACTTGAGCCACCGCAGCTCCTAACGCAATTAGAGAACACTGCAAATACAGACAATAAAGCATAATTATAACACTGGAGAACAATGCACTGAAACACTGTATTACATACAGCAGTAACAGAGCTGGGTTAAAGCTGGATTACAAAATCAGAGGACAATGTTTAAAAATATACAAAGCAGCATCATATACACAATGAAGACTATCTTAAATTCCACAGACATTAACTGCATTAACTACAAATTTATTCACTCCATGTTACATCCTGCAGAATTATAGGAGTGTGGGAAACATCTTGACTTTATAAAACTGCTCCCTGGAACGATTCCTTTTCATACGCTCTGTGGAATGATAGAAGTGTAGGTTCCCCCATCACCTCTAGGGATGCCAACAGGCAGGGGGTCTGTCCAAAGCGCCAGAGGGCAGGGGATGCCAGGGGCACCATAAGAGGTTTCTCCTGAGTGGCACCCCCACAAAGGAGGGAGTTAGGGTTGCCAGCTCTGAGTTGGAAAATACCTGGAGACTTTGGGGGTGGATCCAGGAGAGGGCGGGGTTTGGGGCGGAGAGGAGCCTCAGCATGGTACGATGCCATAGAGTCCACCCTCCAAAGCAGCCGTTTTTTTCTCTCAGGTGGAGATCAGTTGTAAAAGCGGGAGATCTCCAGGCCCCACCTGGAGGCTGGCAACCCTAGAGGGAGTCCTCCTGGGCCAGCTGGCAGCTTGAAGCATGTCCGCCTGGCAGGGGGAGCGCCTGGGCCTGCCTTGTGACTCAGAGCATGCCTGGCCCAGCTGAGTGGCGGAAAGCACATCCAGGCCAGGCCAGGGGTTGTGTGTACCCAGGCCAGCTGGCAGCTTGGAGCACACCCAAGTAGTGGGAGGGCATGGGACTGGCTGGGGGGGGCACAATGAGGGCACTGGACTGGCTGCGGAGGCTCCAGAAGCCCTTCTGCTGACCTGGAGAAAAAAAAGAAAAGAACCCGCCCCTTTATCAATAGGGTTGCCAACCTCCAGGTAGCACCCTTGGCCCAGCTCAGTGGCGGAAAGCACATACAGGCCAGGGGTTGTGTGTACCCAGGCCAGCTGGCAGCTTGGAGCACACCCAAGTAGTAGGAGGGCATGGGACTGGCTGGGGGGGCACAATGAGGGCACTGGAGTGGCTGCGGAGGCTCCAAAAGCCCTTCTGCTGACCTGGAGAAAAAGAACCAGTCCCTTTATCAGTAGGGTTGCCAACCTCCAGGTAGCACCTGGAGAGCTCCTGCTATTACAGTTGCTCTCCAGACAACACAGATCACCTCCCCTGGAGACAATGTCTGCTTTGGAGGGTGGACTTTATGATGTTTTTGAGACATCTGGGTAAAGTATATCATTTGGTAAACAGCATCACACAAAAAAAGCCTGTATTAAAGGGCAGTTGGCAACCCGACTCACTTGGGTGTGGGCAGCAGGGTGGCACATATGACATGTTTTGGTAACATATGTAGGAAATATTACAGACCTTTCTCAGTACTGTCTACTTTAAAAAGCATGGACTCTCAAGGATCTCAGATAAACACATTTCCCAGGCCTACATAAGAACACAAGAGAAGCCAATGTTGGATCAGGCCAAAGGCCCATCCAGTCCAACACTCTGCCACACAGTGGCCAAAAATACCAGGTGCCATCAGGAGGTCCACCAGTGGGGCCAGGACATTAGAAGCCCTCCCACTGTTGCCCCTAAAGCACCAAGAATACAAAGCATCACTTGCCCCAGACCGAGCGTTCCTATCTATACCTTGTGGCTAATAGCCACTGATGGACTTCTGCTCCATATGTTTATCCAATTCCCTCTTGAAGCCGTCCATGCTCGTAGCCACCACCACCTCATGTGGCAGTGCATTCCATGTGTTAATCACTCTTTGGATGAAGAAGTACTTCCTTTTATCTGTTTTGCCCTTTTCTGCACTTTTTCCAGTGCTATAATGTCCTTTTTGAGGTCTGGTGACCAGAACTGTACACAGTATTCCAAATGAGGTCACACCATCGATTTATACAGGGGCATTATGATACTGGCTATGTTTTCAATCCCCTTCCTAATAATCCTGAGCATAATGTTGGCCTTTTTTATTGCAGTTGCACACTGTCTCAACATTTTCATTGAGTTATCTACTACGGCCTGCTACTCATTGATCCTTAAAGCACCAGAATCTGAATCACAAGCCTTACCCATGCAAAACATGTGCTTATCCACTGATCTGTAGTTCATCCCCTAATCACTTTCTCCCCCTCAGACCTTTTACTTTTCTTAACACAGGTCTTAATATACCATATAGAAGACTGGTTTGTTTGTCACAAGGCAGAGAGACAGACATGCACCTAACCATTTTTACTGAGTCTAAGACTAATACTCCATCTAAGCTGTGGAGTCTTGTGAGCAAAAATTCTACTTTGTGAGCTACTGGCATTAAAGTTGTGAGTGAGCAATTTGGCTACTGCATAAATTAGCTTGCTCGGGATCCAGCCTTCTGAGCTAAGGCAAAAATGTTTGAGCTAGAGGCTAAAAAACTGAGCTAGCTCACCCTAACTCAGTTTAGAGGGAACACTGTCTAAGACCCTTATTAATGCAAGAATGCAAATGGAAGACTGAAGTATCAATGGACTCCCCCGCCCCCCACGCTCCCCCGCTTGGCCCCAGAACAGTATTTTTTACTTGATGTCCTTCGCTGCTTAGAATAAAAGGCTAAAATGGCATTTTCTGCTCTCTGCCCACCTGTTCATCCTTCTCCTTTCCACTTGCATGCTCTCCTACCACCTGGGCTCACAGCCACCCACACGTACCGCCACTGTGGCTGCCAGGAGTCCCACCACTGTGACCACCCATATGCCCTTCCCTGGCAGTGTTAAGCAGCACATGCAGCCAGAGCCGCAAGTGATGGAGCACTTACAGGCAGGTGGAAGAAGGATGTGTGTGGGCGTGAAGCTAGCGAGAACGTGGGGGGGAGGGGCTACAGCAGTAGGCCCTGGCAGAAGCCTGGGGTCCTGACAGCTCCCCCTGCCTCAGGGTATGTTGACACTGTTCCTGTACATAATTATATACAGCCCTATCATTCCCCCTCTCCCTCTTTGGGGTCTTTTTTTATCAATATTTAAAAGGCTCATCTGCTTTAGACTCTCCCCCCCCATGAGACAGACATGCCAGCATTGTGATAATTTTAGAGGCCTATCTGTCCTCATCACAGGAATTCTTGCTGGCGCACCTTCTGTCTGGGCAAAGGAAAAGTCACTGTAATTTCTAGTATTGTTATCATCACAGCAACCATAATAATTATAATTTAAAAAAAAAATTTCCCTCCCAATACATTGTCTTTAATGAGTCATCTGTCTGGACTAATTAGAAAATAATGCAATGGTTGCAAAGTTAGACGTACCCATATACATAGTCTTTGGTCCTATGCCAATATGAATTTTTAAGAACTCAGGTCTGACTGGTATCTGAATGTAGTCTCTGAGAAGAGTAGGACTTAATTTTTTAAAAAAATTATTAATCCACATTTAAATGCTTAAAGAATAGACCCAGATTTGAGATTATTGGTGCACTTTTTTAAAATTTATTTTTTAAATTAAAATTTCCACCATAACTGTACAACTGTATCCTACAAAACTGAACCATAAATCATCATAAATATAAACTACTTCTTCTATCCATAGTCAAGTACAACATACAGAGAAAAGATCCAAAATATATCCATTACTACGTACTTTCTTAAGTCAAAAAATTCAATATGAACCCACACACATCCTGAAACTAAACTGTACTGCAGTCTCTAAGCCTTTTTTCTACAACGACCTACGGTCCATGTGGCCTCAGGACAAGTCAACTTCCAGTTCTTGTGACCTACAGCCTCAGGACAAGTCAACTTCCAGTTCTTTAACACTGTTAACTGTTGTAAAGGAATGTCTCTGAATTATGGATTCTATCACTACACCTCCCACGTTGTTTGCCTTGACTCAAAAGACAATACGGCAGGTAATTACGAAGAAACCATAAACATGCAAATGGAAGTCTCACTTATGTCGCAGCATGGCCTGGACATACTACTGAAATATGTGCACTACCTGAAAACAACGCTGCCTACTCTTGCACCAACTTTTCTGGTACACAGACTCAATTTCTGGCTGCTGCAACGATAAATAAGGAAATACAATCAAATCTGACAATAGTTTAGAGGCTATGGGCCATTTTTATCTTGGTTCTTTTGCAACCCTATTCTATGTACAAAATGTGAGAGAAAAGCATGCATGCACATCTATAGTGATAAAGGTTGCTTCTATACCAGGGTGATTTCCTATTTTCCCTCATTGCTACTGTGAATGCAAAGGGCGTGGTGTCAGAAACTACTACATTGGGAGACACCTCCTTCCTCCCTCTCCACCTCCAGAAGTCTTTTTGCTGATTTTTCAAAAATTGACAATAGGTATATCACTATAGTGTTTTGACAATTAAAAACATTTTTTAAATTTGTCAAAAACCCTTTGCTGGGGAGAGAGATGGTGGGCAGAAGAGGAAATATGTATGGGATAGGTGGGTGGAAATTTGCATTTTCCTTCCCACACATTTCCCAAACCCACTTTCAGTACAATCTTTCAGAAAAGATCTAACAAAGCGGTTTCAGCAGACCAACCACTAGCTGGGAAGCACATCTTAAGACCCCCTGACATCTCAGGCCTTATGCTGTCTGAGGTGCAGGCAAGACTCCATGGTTCTTACCATGCCAGAGATTTGAGATCTGGCTATATGCAATTAAGATGAAAGTGCACCAGGAAGTAGCCTGGGAACTCCGGTACATCCTTGTAAAGACTCCTTTATATGGCCCTCTGAGGCTCATTAACATGCCCTGGCCTTGATTCGTGCCCATAACTCACAGGACAATAATGAAACCTCTCAGGTGGAAACCTCTGGAAACTAATGAAATGCACAGTCAGGCAAGTGCTTTAAACTCCTGTCCCATTGACGCTAACCAAACAGGTAACTCCATCATGGCATGCTAATCCTTCTATTTGCATCTCCTAAAAAAAAAAATCCTGATCCCCCAATAGCAACCAGAACCCTAGTAATTCCTCCAGCAGCAGGGTAGACTTAAATAAGCTCCCTGTAAAAGGATGGTTCCAAAATCCCCTGATAGCGATGGAACCAGATAAGCAACCAATGACATTGTAGCCAATGCCCAGGAAAAAAGGGTATAAATGGGGCACCCTTTGAAACAACAACCCAAGTTTAGTCCTGCTCTATTGCTAGGGTTGCCAATCTCCAGATGGAGCCTGGTGATCTCCAGTGTTCCCTCTAAGCTGAGTTAGTGTGAGCTAGCTCACAATTTTTTAGCCTCCAGCTCACACACTTTTGCCTTGGCTCAGGAAGGAGGACTCCAGAGCGAACTGATTTATTCAGTAGCCAAATCACTGGCTCACAACTTTAAAGCCAGTAACTCACAAAGCAGAATTTTTGCTCACAAGACTCTACAGCTTAGAGGGAACATTGGTGATCTCCTAGAATTATAACTGATCTCCAGTTGACAGAAATCGGTGCCTCTGGGGGGGAAATGGCTGCTTTGGAGGGTGAACTCTGTGGTGGTGTATCCCTGCTGAGGGGGAGCCTCAAAACAGGAGAGGGAGCCTCAACTTTGTGGGGTTCTGGGGTATTGCCCCCCTATACCCTTGGAAGACAGGAATGTTTAGAGCTTTGGATGAAACTTAACCGTGCAGTCCTGTGCAGAGTTACTCCATTCTACAACCATAGACTTCAGTGGGTTTAGACTGGAGTAACTCTCCAAAAGATTGCACCGTAAATTTGGGGATTTTAAAAAGTAGTTAAGGTATTGGAACAATCCTGAGCACGTCTGCTCAGAATTAAGCCCAATGTTGTTTGGTGAGGTTTACTCCCAGGAAAGTGTCACATTGCAGCCTACAGCAAATGGACAAGCTTGTAATAGGGCATGAAGTGTAAATCTGGGAGAAATTACATGATCAATTTCCAACTTCCTACTTGTTTGGTCTCCCCTGGGATGTTACTGTCCTCTAGAATTTGCTTTCCAGAACGCCCTCGGCTTCTATTCCATGGATTTGTTCTCGTAACAAAAGATGTGACTGCCTTGCATGAGGTGGGAGCAGGATAAACGAAAATATTAGAAACTGACTTAACCGTGCAGTCCTGTGCAGAGTTACTCCAGTCTACAACCATAGGCTTCAATGGGTTTAGACTGGAATAACTCTCCAAAAGATTGCACCGTGAATTTTCCTCTTTGGGGATTTAAAAAAGTAGTTAGGGTATTGGAACAATCCTGAGCACGTCTACTCAGAAGTAAGCCCAATGTTGTTTGGTGAGGCTTACTCCCAGGAAAGTGTCACATTGCAGCCTACAGCAAATGGACAAGCTTGTAATAGGGCATGAAGTGTAAATCTGGGAGAAATTACATGATCAATTTCCAACTTCCTACTTGTTTGGTCTCCCCTGGGATGTTACTGTCCTCTAGAATTTGCTTTCCAGAACGCCCTCGGCTTCTATTCCATGGATTTGTTCTCGTAACAAAAGATGTGACTGCCTTGCATGAGGTGGGAGCAGGATAAACGAAAATATTAGAAACTGATCATCTGGGACCAACCTATAACACAGCAGTTATTGAATGCAAAACAAAGATCACCAACCCCAATTCAAAATCTGTAGGAATGAAATAGCTGAGTGGGAAATGAATGGACTTTTGTCTCTGTAGCACATCTATGTACAGGCATGCATATGAACAATAAGAGAGCACACAGCATGTAATCTGAAAGGCTGCCAACTACATTTTAGGAAATCCCTGAAGATTTGAGGGCAGCACCTGGGGAGGGCAGTGTGTGGTGAGGGGAGGGAATCACAGGCTCAGCCAGGATGTGATACCGTAGAATCCACCCTCTAAAGCTGCCATTCCCTCTGGGGGAACTGACCTCTGTAGGCTGGAGACCAGTTCAAATTCCAGGACAACTCCAGGCCCCACCTGGTGGTTGGTAACTCTAGTGCCAATTCCAGGTTGGGAAATTCCTGGAGATTCTGAGGGGGGGGTGGATCCTGGGGCTTGGGGTAGGCCCCCAGCAGGGCATGATGCCATAGGGTCTGCCCTCCAAAGGAGCCATTTTCTCCAGAGGAACTGATGTATGTTGCAATTGTGGGAGCTCTCCAGGTCTCACCTGGAGGTTGACAAACATACACCTGCAGGAAGAAAGGCTCAGCCTGGCTAGTAGGGTCCTCTCATTAGTTCAGGACAGTGGAATGGGAGCTTACCAAATACCTCAGCTACTGTCTATAGTGCAGCATGAGACATTGCTAGTGCAGGCAGCAATTAAGGCTCTCAATTGCTGACTCCAGAGCTCAGGTCAAGCCTCAGGCAAATGGGAGTGAGCAGCTGAGGTGCGCAAAGGCCTGATAGGGCCTCTGAGGCTCACAGCAGGGAGGAAAGGGTTAAAGGACTTTCTGCTGGGGTTTGGCTTTCATGGGAGTAAATCCATGGGCAGAGTCAATACTGCAGGCTCAATTAAGAACATAAAAGTAATTGCTATGGATATGTAGAATGCTTCTATCCAGTTGTTGGTAATCTGTGACCTTCTGTACTCCTGGAAAATGGGCGTAGGCTGCTCCTCTCTGCTTAAATAAATGGCACATCTAGGCCATTTTCTATTCAGACAAGAGCACAATGTACTTAACATAGTTAAACTGTGTACTAAAAGTAGTCAGGGGGATATGTGCTGGTACATGGCAAGTCGCCTCTCTTGTCAGCCGCTGCCGTAATATCCTCCAAGTGGTGTAAGAAACATAACTGATAAATATTTATGTCTTTGTTTCCCCTGTGGAATATCATCCTTTATGTGTCTACAGTGGAGAGCAGGAAAAAAGAGACAGCAAACACATGTAGCACTGGTTGACACGACTTTATTGTCATAGAGACCATTTGTGGAGAGTGGCATTCAAAACTGAAAGCCAAGGGCTCACTTGGGCTTCCCTTCTTTTAGGGTGAAAGGTTGAGCAAATTCTCCAGTGCTCTTCAACGATATCCATCCCAGGGTGTAGGTGATCCTGGGAAAGCCATATAAACAGGGGTTGTGCCCTGCAAAATGATGCTCTGGTGAGCTGGCCTCATTTCCACATTACCTAACACGAGGTGCAAGAGGATCTCTACCTGACAGCAGAAGCTATATATACATATTTTACAGTTAAGTACTAAAAAGACCCTTCACTGCCAAGTCATGGGTAACTGAAAGGGCTCATTTAGTTTCTTCCACATTCCAGACCAAATCTGTTTTTACAAAGCAGCAGTGATACTTCCGTTCTCTTCCAGAATGCAAAAGAACAGGCTCCCCATTTATTCAGATATCTTTCCCCCAGAATGCAGTTGGTGCATGTTGCGTGCTTTTAGTTAAGAGGATTCTTCAACCGGGACCCTTTGTAAGACAGCTGTGATGGAGTCA
The DNA here is from genome assembly GCF_001447785.1 of Gekko japonicus. NCBI lineage: Eukaryota > Metazoa > Chordata > Lepidosauria > Squamata > Gekkonidae > Gekko > Gekko japonicus. The sequence continues at coordinate 246,386 of NW_015164721.1, read as the reverse complement.
CATATATGGAGGCTGTTGGTACTTTACAACAGCTTCCCAGCATTTCCCACTGAAATTAATTGCAAACATCCATTCGTGTTAGTTATTACATGCTACCATCCATGGGGACAAAATAAGGCAAGACAGTGTATAATTAGATACCTAGTGGCTGATCTCCGTGATGAGGACCAGCCCGTCTCAGAGTTCTAGAGAAGCCCAGGCCACTTCTAGCGTTTGAGCCCCCCCCGGCCGCCATAATAAAAACACATAATATACGTAAAACCATGTTGAAAAACTTATCAAATCCCAAAAATATTAACATGTCTAAACCTGAGGCCACTTTCAAGCGTGAAGAAGAACATGCTGTCGAGTTGCAGCTGTTTCATGGTGACCCTGTCAGTGTGGGTTCCAGGCAAGAGACAAGCAGAGGTAATTTGCTAGCACCTTCTCCCACATGGTAACCCCAGTTTTGGCGGTCTCTCATCCAAGTACTAACCATGGCCAGCCCTGCTTAGCTTTCAAGTTTTGGCAAGCTTGGGCTAAGCTGTGCTGTTTGGGCTGATAGTGGCCCAGGCTAAATGCCCTGCCCAGGGGTCGTTTTGTAGAAAAAGAGCTAGGGGAACTCATTAGCATACCTCATTAGCATATGCCACGCCCCCTGACATCACCGGAAGTGTGTCAGAAGGCCACACCCCCTGACATCACCGGAAGTGTGTCATACTATTTGTTAGTCTTAAAGGTGCGGGAGTGCGAGGAAGCCCCGCAAAGGCCCCCCGCCCCCAACGGTCCTGGCCGCCGCTGCCGGCCTTGCGGCTCCACTGCCGAGCCCCATCAGTGGACCTGGAAGGCCAGCGGGAGTGCGAGGAAGCCCCGCCAAGGCCCTCCCTTGCCCCAGGCAGGCAGGGGTGGGGAGAGGCAGGGAGGAAGCAACTTACCCTCCCTCTTCTTCTGCCTCCTCCTGGCTGAATGAGGGCCGGAAGCGGGGCGGCCGGAAGCAGTGGGCGGGGCTTCATTGTGTGCCCCCTGCACCTCACCCGGGGGAACTGCGATCCCCCGCGATCCCCCCCGAATCGACCTCTGGCCCTGCCCCATGCCATGGCCCCTGGCTATGTTTGTTGCCTTCTTCCACCCTCTGAAGCAGCCATTTTCTCCTAGGGAACTGATCTCTGTAATCTGGAGATCAATGGTAACAGCAGGAGATCTCCAAGTGCTACCAAGAGGCTGGCAAGCCTACAGCATGTCCGTCATCTCTTCTCAGATGTTTGCAGTCTCCAGATGTGTCCAAAGAGAGCCCTAAGGCACTGGCCACACCCCACTTGCTTCCAACTTGCTTTGGTGTGTCTGGCGCCCTACAGTTCTCCCCCCCAACTTTGGTTTGCCAGCACACCAACATCTTCACAGGCACTTGGGCCAAAAAGACTGCCTACCCCTGCTATAATCCCAGTAGGAAGTGAGTTATTGGTTAGTTTCCTTGACACGTGCCTTGGTAAACTGCAGCACTCCAATAATTGGTTTCAGGATGACTTGATCACTTTCCAAGGAAAGGGAGAGGTTTTTCCAGGCGGTTTTTGAGTCATAGGCCTTTTATGCACGGGTGTTTTCCCTCGCGTTCACCGTGCATGGCCGTCGGGTTTTCTTCGTCATTCTATATTTCCCTTCACTTCCAGTGTTCATGTCCATTGGGTTTTCTTTTCCATTCTGCATTGATCCCCCCCCCCCTTCAGCTCTCAGTTTGCTTTCTGGTTGCTGTTTCCCTGGGTTTTCTGAGAGTGCCTTTGCACCATTTTTTCCCCTTGCTTCACTTACTGAGCCAAAGTTAATTCAAATGCCAAAGACAATAGGGAACCCTTAATGTGCAGTATAGCCACAAATAAAACCCACCAAGGGAAGACCATCCACAAATCACAATAATATATACTCAAAACTGTATATTACATTCCTTGAAGTACAGAGATGGTCATAACCCAATAGAATGTATAGGTATATATCCAACAGATTGCTCATGGCAATTAAACATATTTTACAAAAAGAACATATTCAAAACCAACAGTAGGCTTCTCTGTAATTCCATACATAAATAGTGTCCATAGACCTCCAAACAGAAAGTAACTGCAGCAGAAGACACCCAGTGTGGAAAGAATGACAGCCGAACGCCTCTCCCAGTTATAAATCAAGACATTTCAATGATCTTCAGCAGCGGCTGGTAAAATGGAACTGGATTTCCAAAATAACATAGGCACAGCTCAGTAGCTGTGGATGGTCTTCCCTTAATTCAAAAGCATACATATTCCCTCGGATTTTCACCCCCACCCCTTTGCTGGCCCTGGAAGGTCAGACCCTGCCCACATTGAGGTCATTCCGCCCACTCTACCTCCTGCCATTAATTGGTGAGCAAGCTCCATTGATTACTTGTCCCTGTTGTTTTGAATTAAAATTTTTATTTTTTGACAAGCGACATTAGTCTATGCTGCTTGTAAAAAAAATTAAAGGACTGGGAAAAGTTTAGAAGGATCTGCTATTGCAAACAGTCCTGATTTGGGGGTTGAATTCCCTTCCCCCCCCCTTAAATTTAGATTCCAGACTGCAGGTAGGAAAAAAAATGAAAGTAACACCAGTTCCTTAGCAGCCAGTCTGTCCTGGGAATATACTAGAGTTTATTTAAGACTTTTTGGAAAATGAAACAAAAATTGGAATCACTTGGACACAAGGGTGATCGGCTAATGTTTTTGTAACAATTCTCTCAGGAGACCAAAGCTCTTCCATTCCTTTGAGTTGCCGATTTTGGGGTCAAATTTCCTTTCTCCTCTTTCTTCCAAAAGCTGGAGCTGGACTGCTCTCTCTTGGGTGACCTCCTTGGTCTTGGCACTGCCTGCCTTCCTCCCCCCTTTGCCAGACTCCAGGCACGTCTGGCTTACGTAAGTGCCTGCAGTCGCACGGCGAGAGCCAAGAAAGGTGGTTGTTGCACATGACTCAGCCAGCTGCTGCCGCACTTGCAGAGCTCAGCCAGGCTGGTGGGCTGGCTGGCCCACAAGGGGTGGCTGTGAGCCAGTGCGCCACTTCCCTTGGCTCACCTGGAGGTGGTCAGCCCTGGCTGAGGAGAAAAAGCAGAAATTGGCCTGCGGGACCATGGATTTGCGTCCCCTTTCTCATGCATTACTGGGAGTTTTTCTCCCTCTCAGGGCAAAAGACGTGAAAATGACCCCCACCCACCCACCCACCCATCACCCACATGTGCAACACCCTCGTTCTCCCCTTTCCTCCCATGCAAAGAATGAAAAAGTCACATGCACACATGTTGGCAACAATCACAACTTGTAATGCCAGTGTCAGTGGATTCTACCATGCATTCTGTTCACTCAACATGTTTCCCCATATTATGAGATCATGCGACTTCCTCACAGGGTGTCTGTTGTGGGGAGAGGAAGGGAAAGGAGTTTGTAAGCCGCTCTGAGACTCCGAGTGAAGGGCAGGGTATAAATCCAATCTCCTCCTCCTCTTCTTTTTCTCCGTTTCCTTCTCACAGTGGTTGATAGCACAACAGAGAATCCCCTAGTGCTCAGCAAAATGGAAAACTGGGCTTTTCCGCTGGTTGTAGTCAGTTTCAAAAAATAGTCTGGTCAATTTCAACATCTTGTGTTCCCCCTTTGCCAGTGTTCCTTTCATTTCCCTTTCTGTTTCCTTTACATTCAATGAACTAACTTTAAAATGCATGCACAAAACCTGAACCACGAGGATTTAAATGGAAGGTGCTTGCTGGACGTTACCGCATAGCTGCGATAGGTCAACGGTGTAAATAAAAAAAAATAACTTTAAAAACTATTGGACACCACCCGCAACTTGTCACAAGTGATGTTCCCACCCCAATTAAGAAAAACTGCAGGTTTTGGTTGCAGCTGCAGAATAAATATCCAGAAATACAATTCTGAAAAGAAAATGGTGCATACGACAGGCACACGAAACCAAAGTCAAGCATAAAGGCTTGACTGCTTAGATTCTCTGCAGCAAGCTGTCCATGCATAAAAGGCCATCTTTGTTTTCCTCCTGCTACTGGATCAAGGCAAACAAAACAAGAAGCCAAGGGATCTGTAAGTATCAGATCGCAGCCACATCCCTCACTTATATGGATTGGAGTCTGCTTTGAGGGGGAGAGGGAGGTGACTGAAAACAAGTAACTGGCATGTGTGTTGCTGAAGAGACTTGGAGACAGGTTTGTATTCCTGCCATATGTGTCAATAGCACGTAAGAACTGGCATGCTGCAGTCTCCATCTCTCCCTCCAATCTGGTTCATAGAAAAAACCGCCTGACCCAAAATTTTGCAGAAATGAGTTGCAGGGAAAGCCAACTGATTGCTTTAAATTAAATCTGCTGATGCAGAAGTTGGAGGGGGGAAGCATAACTTACATCCAGACTGCTGTATATTTAACTATCTGCCCCCCTTTCACTTATTTGTTTGTTCAGTACAAATTTCAGTTCTAGGATTGCCAAGCCCCCTGGTGGAGGTGGGGGTCCCCTGCCACCAGGCCCCACTCCCCACTGCTAATCAGCTGGTCAGCATGGGGACTTACCAGGAGAGAGAGGGAGGCCCAGGCTACATTGCTGTCAACGTGGCTATGTCAACTTCTGGCATGCACTGGAAATGACATCATCATGTCAGCGATGTCTGGGCGATGCTCTGGTATTTGGGCAAAAACTCTATGGTGAAAAAAAACATTTTTCCCCATAGAGTTTTTGCCCAAATACCAGAGTGCTGCCATGACATCACAGTATGATGGTGTAACTTCTGGTACATGCCAGAAGTGATGGTGGCCGCATTGCCAGTGATGTTGCCTGGGCCTCCCTCCTGCTCTTGATAAGTCCCCACCCCCACCCCATCCCGCCAGTTGCCAGGAAGGCCCAGGTGACCCTATTTAGATCTCAGTAAATACAATCACATAGAATGGTGGGGTAACTTATTTACATTTTTATAAATCCATGGGAAAAGTTGAGTAAATGGATCATAACACTTGTCCTAGTCCATTTCCAGTGAAATACACAATGAACAAAGATATGTCTTAACACAGCTTGGTGAGACAAGAGAAACCATTATGATAGCTGCTACCACCTGTGCAATATCATCATAACATTTTTTTTTAGATTTTACATATCACCACAAAAATACTTATAACAAGGAACAACATTTCTGGAATTTTATTTTTAAACCAAATGGCTGTTTCCAAAAACGAAAAGGCTGCCAATGCATATGAAAAGCAAGTATTGCTATCCTCCATCTATTAAGCACACAAACGCTATTAATTTGGATACTATACTTTTTGAATACATACTCTAACATTGTTTATTGTCATTTTTTCCAAAACTTTTGCTATTAGCAATTTAGCAGCTATTAGTAGGTCTTGGACCATATATTTCTATTCGTACCCAGTACATAATCTCCTATTAGACCCAGCAGAATGACTTTAGGTATCAAAGATTATAAATTGTCATGTGCTCTATTTTTTAAAAAAAATATTCTAAGCAGTACTAGGGTCAGTAGATAACGTAGATGACAAGCACTTTATTCAAGAAGTAGCCATTGTTCCCACTGAAGATGATTGGAATGAGAGGTCTGCCTGTGCACAGTGTTCCACCAATTATTATACCAACTGTTGGGAGGATGCTGTAGATTTATACAAACACCAGCAGCGTGTCATTTCCCTGCCCGTGTGAGTACTTCCTTGAGCTACTGAGAAGTTACAAGTTCTTTGCCACATGATTTGTATGATTATTTATGGCTACTATATTGAGCTGAGTTACGTGAGACTGCGGTTTCTTGTGGTATGTCGTCATTTAGTGTTTGAGGTTCCTTTCCTTTTCTCTTGTTTCTAGTTAGTCTTCCGAATAGTCTTCACACTGTGTGTGGATTACCGTAATTAAACCAGCCCATGTTGTTGCCATGTTCCCTTTACCTGCCTTGCTTGGGTTGCCAAATGCTTCCCCATGCCCCCTGCATAAGGCAGCATTGTAATGGGATATGAAACAGTGGCGTGTTTTCCTATCTGTCTGAAATATACTAGGAAGAATCCTTTAAGTGAGTAGAATTTCTGAAAATTTTGTTCAAAATGGATGGGAACCAAAGGAGATGGAAATGTAGTCCTGACCTGGATAGCCCAGGCAAGCCTGATCTCATCAGATCTCGGAAGCTAAACAGGGTAAGCTCTGGCAAGTACATGGATGGGAGACCTCCTTGGAATATCAGAGGCGGGAGGCGGGGGCAGGCTTTATTCAGCAACCAGGCTCCCAGAAGGGGTCAGTCACCAGAAGTCACCATGACTTCCACGAGCGCTTCCACGAAAAAACAACCCCCCCCCCCCCAAAAAAAAAGAGCTGGAAATGTGCTCTGTCTTCAACTACTTGTAAAATGGGGACCACTTCTTCCTAGATGCCTGATATCTAGCACTCCAGGTCTAATGGGATAGTAGTAAAATCTGTAATAACTTTAGCCAGATGGAAAAAAAAGTTACAAGCTGGAAATGTACTGCCTGCTGAAACAAAATGAAAGAAAAAAAATAAAAACAAATGGGGGAAATAATGAGAAAAACAAAAACAAATAGGGTAATCAGGACCAACATAAAATGAATACAAATTATTTTTTGTGTGGGGGGGTCACCTTACTGTGGCTGTGCAGCAGAATAAGGTAATAGAATCATGAGGTGCAAGGATGGGCTGTACCATTTCAGATAGAATGGGTGGGAGTCATGCCCCCTTCTGAAAAACTCCTTGCAAATAACCCCCCCCACACAAAAGTTTCTGAAGGAGAAAGGTTCATACCTAGCCCCTTTTATGCTGTGCTAGTTTTCTACAGAGGGAAATATTAATCTAAGGGAACTTCCAAAAGATATAACCCCTCCTGAAATCTGAAGTGGTACAATCCATCAGTTGAGCTTGTCTCTCCTCATTGCTACCACTTCATTATCAGCATATGTTGACCAAAACTCTGCTTAAAAACTGTCACTTACTTCAATATCTTCAAAAAGGCACCTATCTCATCAAAGTTTTGGTAATTTGTTAATCTATTTCGAAGTCATTGGTGTATTAACCAATTGATTTAAAATATTAATACATTAAAACATGTCTCTGTACTCTAACACATGTCCCTGTGACACCCTGACAGTTACTAAATTTCACACAGAAAAGTGTACGGATTAATTAAGAAGGCAGGTTTACCAGATCCTGACAGTTCTCTAAGCATTCATAGATGTCTCCAGTTTTTCCCAAGCGTCATCTCTTACATGGTGATTAAACGGTAAATGGTTTTCAGGGGAACTAGGACAGTTACTTATGAACAGGAAAAGGGCAAAAAGGCTAGGATCATTCTGGTCATTTGGAAACAGTCCCAGTTTACAGGGACGTATTTCACTTTCTAGTCCTCTTCCAAAAATAAAACAGAGTCCACGTTAACATAAACTGCATTTTCTCCCGTTCACCAGATATTATCCTGGCCTCTCACTTCTCACCTTACTAGTATTAGAGCGATCAAATATCAGACTGTAAGCGGCTTTGACCCATCTTTATTTTATTATTCCTTTTCAAAATTCATATCCTGCCTTTCTGCCCAAGCCAAGCAACCAAGTGGCTAACAAAACAGAGCATTATAAAACAGATCATAGACCCAAGTAAAACCAAAACTAAAATACATATTTTTAAAAGAGGCAGCACCTACAGCATCAGGCAGGAAAGAGAGGTCACTGAGAGAATGCCAAACAAGACAAAAAAGTCTCCACTTGCTGGTGGAAGATGGTGATAAAAGGGAACAGACAGATATCCCTGGAGAGGAAGTTTCATCATTTTGGCCTTCCTTTGGGTTGCCACCCATTTCTCCTGCCAACCTAGCAGTTAGAAAGCAAGAAATTGAAAGCAGATAAGTAGGTACCACAGTGGGAAACTAACAGTGTTCCGTGCACCTCAGTGTTTAGTCATGGCCGGCCACATAACCACAGAAATGTCTTTGGACAGTGCTAGCTCTTTGGCTTGGAAACAGAGATGAGCACTGCCCCCTAGAGTCGGATTTGACTAGCTTTCGAGCAAGGGAAACCTTTAGGGCTTGCACCACGGTAGCAAAGATCTTTTCTGCCCAAGGAAGGCCAAATGCTTTATGCAATGCTTGAGCATCATACAAGTATTTAATCCCAGTATAGAAGATCATACTGATTGATGGACATTTTATTTTACCAGCTAAAAAAGTCTCCACCTGCTGGTGGAAGATGGTGATAAAAGGGACCAGACAGATATCCCTGGAGAGGAAGTTCCATCATTTTGGTGCCATGACCAAGAAGGCCTTCCTTTGGGTTGCCACCCATCCAAACTCAGAAGGCAGGGCACCCAGAGCAGGGTCTCCAGTAAGCACAGTGGTTGGATAGGTTTGTCTAGGAGTTGGTAGTTGTTCATGTATGCTGTTCCCCACCTGGTATAGAGCTTTAAAGGCCAACACCCGCACCTTGAATTGGTCCCAGAAATAAACTGTGAACCAGCAGAAATAAACTAAGGCTGAAGTGATATAGTCCCTATCAGGGCTTTTTTTGTAGAAAAAGCCCAGCAGGAACTCATTAGCATAATAGGCCACACCCAACAGCAGGAACGCATTAGCATATTAGGCCACACCACTGACAGAGCAGCTCATTAGCATATTAGGCCACACCCTACGTTACCATCCAGCCACACCCACCTTTTGCTTCTTATGCTGTTTACATTGTTTGTTGTCAAAACCCAGGGCTTTTTTTGTAGCAGGAACCCTTTGCATGTTAGGCCACACACCCCTAATGTAACTAATCCTAATGAGTTTCTGCTGTTGGGTGTGGCCTACTATGCTAATGAGTTCCTGCTGGGCGTGGCCAACTCGGGAGCCAGCCGGAAAGTAGCCCTGGTCCCTATTAACTAACTCCAGTAAACACCCTGGCTGCAGCATTCTGTACCAAGTGAAGTTTTTGGACAGTTTTTAAGGGCAGCCTCACAGACAGCTAGGGTTGCCAACGTCCATGTTGTGGCTGGAAATTAGGGATGCAAGGGATGAACTGGGGAAATAGGAAGGGTTCCCGTTTAACCGGCTTTTGTAGGCAGTGCGTGAACCCAGAAGTGAGCATACAGGGGTGACTGTGGTGATGCCTACAGTTGCCTGCACTCACTTCCGGGTTCACGTGCCACCTATGTAAGCTGGTTAAACAGGAATCCTTCCTATTTTCAAGTTCATGCCCATCCCTACTGGAGATCTCCTGGGATTACAACTGCCCTCCAGATCAGTTCACCTGGAGAAAATGGCCACTTTGGAAGGTGGACTCTGTGGCATTATACCCCACTGAAGTCCCTCCCCTCCCCAAACAAAAAAGTCTCCACTTGCTGGTGGAAGATGGTGATAAAAGGGAACAGACAGATATCCCTGGAGAGGAAGTTTCATCATTTTGGCCTTCCTTTGGGTTGCCACCCATTTCTCCTGCCAACCTAGCAGTTAGAAAGCAAGAAATTGAAAGCAGATAAGTAGGTACCACAGTGGGAAACTAACAGTGTTCCGTGCACCTCAGTGTTTAGTCATGGCCGGCCACATAACCACAGAAATGTCTTTGGACAGTGCTAGCTCTTTGGCTTGGAAACAGAGATGAGCACTGCCCCCTAGAGTCGGATTTGACTAGCTTTCGAGCAAGGGAAACCTTTAGGGCTTGCACCACGGTAGCAAAGATCTTTTCTGCCCAAGGAAGGCCAAATGCTTTATGCAATGCTTGAGCATCATACAAGTATTTAATCCCAGTATAGAAGATCATACTGATTGATGGACATTTTATTTTACCAGCTTTGTGTACAATGGGGGGGGGGCTTTCTTCAAGGATCACATCAGCTCTCTAATCTTCTTCTCTAGTTTTTTTGCATCTGCACCGGTTATTTCAAAAATCTAACAATGAAAACAATGGAATGAAATACATTGGAAGGGACAGGTCATATTTAAACTACAAAGAAGAAATACGTTCCGAAACCAAAATACAATATATACACAGTTCAGGATTCTCAGTGATTTAGGGGAACAGCTGGCATTTTCCTCAAAATAGCCACATTATTTCTAATTTGTCACATAGCTTATGGGCATCTGTGTGTTCATTCTCCATATTTTCACAAACAAATATCCAGAAACATTTAAAAACAGTTACCAATTCCTTCAGGGATTGTGTGAGAGGAATATTGGTGACAGCATAGGTGATGGCTAATACCTGTCCATCATACCTGCTCTCCCTCAGTTCAAATCGCTGCAAGCCTATAGACCAGAGGTGTCACACTCATTTGTTACAAGGGCTGGATCTAACATAAATGTCACTTTGTTGGGCTGGGCCATGTGTGCCATACAACGTAGTGCCAGGTACCAAAGACAGAAACTGTATGAAGGACAGCAGCTGGTAAGCTCTGAATCGGTGTATCCTCACTGCAAGGCCCCATCAGCTGGGAGGGGGGTGCAAAGGGAAACCCACATAGGTGGACTGGAGAGGCAGCAGTGGAGCACTGGGCAGAGGCTCCCATGATGCTCGACTGCTGCAGACAAGGTTGTTCTGCTTGCTGAAGCCGCAATGGGGTGGCTCCACCCACTCCCCCTAGACTCCCTCCCTTGCACTAGTTGCTCGCGGGCTGCATAAGAGCCCTGGATGGGATGGTTCTGGCCCCTGGGCCTTATGTTTGACACCCCTGCTATAGACCTTTCTGCTATCAGCAGACAGCAGCCCCACAGAAACGCAGTTTAAGTCCCATTGATGGCAAGACGCATTCAGAGGAGGCTTGCCATTGGCTTGCCTCTGAGTAGCAACCCTGGACTTCCTTGGTGGTCTCCCATCCGAATACTAACCAAGGCTGAGCCTGCTTAGCTTCTGACATCTAACAAGATTCGGCCAGTCTGTGCCATCCAGGTCAGGGCAAATGAAAATTATACAGATACATTTCCAGAGTGCTGTGTAGCAAGCATTCCCAAGCTTATTACTTTTAGCGAAGTGGCTTGCTAGACTGAGGAAGAGCTATGTCAGTGTGATCAGGAAACAGATTGGTTGGTGAGGCCAACTACATCCATGCATTGAAGTTAGGATTGCTAACTTAAAAAAAAAATACTTTCTACCCTCAGTTGAGTCAGGGGTCAGAACCAGGACAAACAGAGAGAGTGCAGAACCTTCCAGTGCCGTGGAAGAGCACCAAGATTCAAAGATTATGGTCAGATCCTGATAGAATATAGAACACCAGGTTGTGTTCTAGATCACAAATACCTTCTGTTCTTTCTTGTACAGCTGAAATGTTGGCATGGCGATGATACTGCAATAGTTAGCCACATCCTAGGCAAGAGAGATCAAGTGATAAGCTGAAAAGTGCACACACACACAAAATGATACATGCATACATACTTTCCCCTAAAAATTATAGTGTACCCTATAAGCAGAATTTGGAGGGTGGAATCTATGGGTGTCACAAATTGTGTTTTCAAGAACACTTAGTTTGAAATAGGTTTGTTTGAATACAAACATGAATATAATTCAGCACTGAAGAATCATAGAATCATAGAATGTTAGAGTTGGAAGGGACCTTGCAGGTCATCTAGTCCAACTGCCTGCACTCTGCAGGAGCATAGCCGAAAGATAGCCCTACAACATACCCGAAAGATGATTGTCCAGCCTCCGCTTGAAAACGTCCAGCAAAGGAGCATCCACCACCTCCTGAGGCAGTCTGTTCCACTGCTCAACCACTCTTACAGTTAGGAAGTTTCTCCTGATATTTAGCCAGTAATGACTCCCTTGTCATTTCCACCCATTAGATCTAGTCTTGCAATCCAGAGCTAGAGAGAATAGATCCTCTCCATCTTCTACATGACAGCCCTTCAAATACTTGAAGACTGCAATCATGCCCCCTCTATCGTACTCAACATGTTCAACCTTAATCCATAAGACTGACATTTAGAAAGACATGTAAGACATTGTGTAAATGAAAATAAGTATCTTAGTGGGTGGCATATATATTCCAAACATGATTTTTTTTTGGCAGAGAAGAGTCTCATATGAAAAACATGCCTGATGTTTGCAAATCGATGCCTGTATGGTGTCAAAAATTGAAGACTTCCACAAAGACTACACCGACAGCCATCACCTATTATGAGTCTATTCCTATATATTGCCCTCTCCATAAGAGATAGTGGCTGTATTCAACGGCATCCCCAACATTTAAGGGCAGTTACATTTTCTTAAGCAGCAATTCCTGCCAGTTCTCCATCCCACACCGTCCCCAAGCCACTGACCTTCAGGAACAACATTTTGGGCTACTCAGTGGATTGCAATGAAAGAGAGGAATCAGTGGAAAGCACTTCCCTCTCTAGGTTGCCAGCCTCCAGGTGGGACCCAAAGATCTTCCAGAATTACACCTGAACTCCAGACTACAGAGATCTGTCTCTGTGGAGAAAATGGCTGCTTTGGAGGGTGGAATCTATGGCTTAATAGCTGGCTGAGGCTTCTCCCCTCCCCAAATCCTGCTCTCCTCAGACTCCACCCAAAAATCTCTGGGAATTTCCCATTCTGAAACTGCCAACCCTAGCCACCTTTTAATAAAGTTTAAGGGCACTTAGGTTTTCTCTACATTTTTTAAAATATATTTTATTAAAATGCAAGACTATATATTCAGAACCATTACACTGAGCAAACAACTCATCTAATCCACACATTAAGAACAAATGAAGGAAAAGAATACACAGTTATAGTTAAGGTTTTTTCTAATGTATGGATTGAATACAGGCTATTAACTTGTATGCTAAATATGTAAGACTTGAGAAAATCTTATATTCCTATTGTGACAACGATAAAACACAACATAATTAATTTGTGGTCTCTGACACAAGATATGGCAATGATGACAATCTTAGGTTTAAAATCAGCAGAAAATGTTTAGCCTTTTAATAAAGTTTAAGGGCACTTAGGTTTTCTCTACATTTTTTAAAATATATTTTATTAAAATGCAAGACTATATATTCAGAACCATTACACTGAGCAAACAACTCATCTAATCCACACATTAAGAACAAATGAAGGAAAAGAATACACAGTTATAGTTAAGGTTTTTTCTAATGTATGGATTGAATACAGGCTATTAACTTGTATGCTAAATATGTAAGACTTGAGAAAATCTTATATTCCTATTGTGACAACGATAAAACACAACATAATTAATTTGTGGTCTCTGCCACAAGATATGGCAATTATGACAATCTTAGATAGGTTTAAAATCAGCAGAAAATGTTTAGATGACATATGTCTGTCAATGACTGTTAGCCATGATAGCTATTTGATAATGGCACAAATAGAATCGCTGGGTCATCTGAATACCACATGATAGGGTCAAGTAATAGGAAATGTCCATCAACTTCATGCTTTGCTTGACAGCTGAGAGACAACTTGGTCTGGCTGCTTCTGACAACAGAATGTAGAACTACTAGAAGAACTGAACAGCAGTGCTTATGAAGCAAGAGCTATGTTTGGTTAACATTTGAGCATAGATTTATATCCCACCTTTCTTCCAGTATGGATCTCAAGATAATATACACAGGTTCCCAGGGGATCTCCCATTCAGACAACGATCTGCTTAGCTTCAGCAAGGCTGATACATCAGGCACCTTCAGACCATAACCCAATAACCAGACCAGTAGAATAATCTACCTTCTGATTGTAGTAGCTTACCTCTGCCGCATCCACATCAACAATGCAGAACTGTACATTTTCATACCGAACAGCAAATTCCTAAAAGAACAAAACTGAATGAGTTTATGCATTGACATGAATGGCTGGTAGTCCTTTTCTACTTTCTAGGCCTTTCTGTCAAGCGCCTTTGATAGTGATGGATTATCCCCTGGTGATTTCCCCCCCTTTAAAACTGCCACGTTCTTATTTGTTGTATAAAATTTTGTCACCAGTATTTGGGAAGGAAACTACTGGTAAAGAGTTGAGAAAAGGCTAGACAAATTAGATACTGAATTGCAAGGTCAAGTACTTGGTTGGTTAGATGAGTTTATAAATATTTTAAAGTAATATATTCATACATGGTTTGGCCTTTAAAATACTCAGGACCGAAGTATTCAGGTGTGATTACCCACAGCACATGAAGGTTTCTGAGGGACAGGTGTACATTAACTAGGGCAGGGATGGTCACCTATCTGCCTGCAGACCAGATGCAGCCTTTGAAGCAGTTTTCAGGCTTCTCCTGGCGATAACAAAGGATATAAGAAACAGAGATTCTGTACTTTAAAGCAGTTTTCAAATAGCATTCCAATGAACCCTGTGGTTCTTCAGTAACGTATAGAGTCGCCAGGTCTGTCGGAAACACCAGTGGAGAGGATGGGGGATGTTCTGGGAGCAGGAAGTGATGTCGTGCAGTATGCCTACACTACCTGGAAGTGATGTAGGCATGTTGATGACGTCGGGGGCGACACTCCAGTTTTCCAGCAAAACTCTATGGTAAAATCAGGGGAACCCCCGCCCTGATTGGGAGTCTGGCAACCCTACACCGCTCACTTCTGAAGAAGTGCAATATGGGGAGACCTATTTATATGCAGGAAAGGACATGGAGGGAGAGGCTCACTCTGAAGAAGTGTACAGTGATTCACGAGTGCTCATACCCTTCCACAAATGTTGCTAGTTTTTAAGGCGCTACTGGACTCTTGCTCTTTTCTTCTGAGGGGCCAAAGGTTTTCTGAAGATAGTTTACAAACAACTGCCCTAAGAAATTGTTCCATAGGTCCAGAATCTTGGGTATGTTTTCACACAATGGCGAATGTTAGCAGTACATAAGCCCTCCCTTCCTTTGCTTCTGATAGATTTGTTTCTTTGCACAATTATGCGACCTAAAACTGAACTGAAGGTCACAATAGGGGAGACGTTGGAGATCCATGATAAGATCTCCAATATCTACAAATAGCAGCTAGGTATGTGCAATTTGAGTGAGAAAAAGAGTTTAACCCTCCTCTTCCATATCCTGGAAGAAGCGCCAATGTTGTTTAACATCTACATGTAGAGTTGCCAGCCACCAGGTGGGGCCTGGAGATCTCCTGCTTTTGGAACTGATCTCCAGCTGACAGAGATCAGCTCCCCTGGAGAAAATGGCTGCTTTGATTTGTACCATGCTGAGGACCCTCCCCTGCCCTCCCCAAACCCCGCCCTCTCCTGGCTCCACTCCCAGGTATTTTCCAAACCAGAGCTGGCAACCCTATCTACACGCGCCCCCTCGCCCACTTGGTCTGAGGGTTTGGGTTGGGATGTCACCAATATGACACCCAGCTCTATCTGTTATTGCACAGCTGCCTGGACTCCACCCCAGAGACTCTGACTAGAGCATTGGAGGCCTTGGCTGGTTGGTTGCAGCAGAGCCGGTTGAAACTCAATCCAACGAAGACGGAGGTCCTATACCTGAGACAGGGGGAAGTTAGGACAGGGATCGGGCTGCCCACCCTGGATGGTGCGCCACTTGCGCCAGCCCAGAAGGTGAGGAGCCTAGGGGTGATCTTGGATGCCTCACTTTCTATGGAGGCCCAGGTCACCGCAGTTGCCTTTTTCTACCTTCAGCAGATCAGGCAATTGGCCCCCTAACTCTCCCCCCAGGACGTGGCTGCGATGACCGATGCAATGGTCACTTCCAGGCTTATGGTAAAATCAGGGGAACCCCCGCCCTGATTGGGAGTCTGGCAACCCTACACCGCTCACTTCTGAAGAAGTGCAATATGGGGAGACCTATTTATATGCAGGAAAGGACATGGAGGGAGAGGCTCACTCTGAAGAAGTGTACAGTGATTCACGAGTGCTCATACCCTTCCACAAATGTTGCTAGTTTTTAAGGCGCTACTGGACTCTTGCTCTTTTCTACTGAGGGGCCAAAGGTTTTCTGAAGATAGTTTACAAACAACTGCCCTAAGAAATTGTTCCATAGGTCCAGAATCTTGGGTATGTTTTCACACAATGGCGAATGTTAGCAGTACATAAGCCCTCCCTTCCTTTGCTTCTGATAGATTTGTTTCTTTGCACAATTATGCGACCTAAAACTGAACTGAAGGTCACAATAGGGGAGACGTTGGAGATCCATGATAAGATCTCCAATATCTACAAATAGCAGCTAGGTATGTGCAATTGGAGTGAGAAAAAGAGTTTAACCGTCCTCTTCCATATCCTGGAAGAAGCGCCAATGTTGTTTAACATCTACATGTAGAGTTGCCAGCCACCAGGTGGGGCCTGGAGATCTCCTGCTTTTGGAACTGCCCTGAGCCTGCTTTGGGGAGAGCGGAATAAAAACCTCAAAATAAATAAATAAATTCCATATCCTTTTCACATTGCAAGTCAAGTCCACTGGCAGCACTATTTGTTGCCTGACTATTTGTCAGGAAGTGTATGGGTAAATATATGTCATCCCTATCAGTGCACGGGCGGGGGGGGGGGAACCTATTTATATGTGGGAAAGAGGGGAGAGGCTGAATAGTCCATGTAGCCCTGCACTGCAGCCAGGATCCAAACGGGGGTTCTGTACACCTGCTATTTAAATAGGTTTAACAAGAAGGGTACGGTTTAGTTCTTAGATGGAGGAATACGGTCCCTGAAAGTTGCTCTTTTTATGCAATCAGATTTTAATGCAAGCCTTTCATTAGCCTTTGCCTGGCTAAAACTGTTGCTGAGCAACAAAAGAGAACAGCTGCAGTGGCTGCTATCCACAGGGAGCCAATTAGAACAACAGTGAGTAAGGGATGGATGTGTGTGTGAGAGAGAGACAGAGAGATGCCAACAGACACTGTTTGGTTCACTATAATGATGGAAGCATCTTCAAAAGGCATTTGTTGATTTGGCTATCTTTGCCTGAGACCAGTTAAGTCCTAGGGTAGACAACCTCCAGGTGGCGGCTGGAGATCTCCTGGGATTACAACTGACCTCCAGGTGACAGAGATCAGTTCACCTGGAGAAAACATCTGCTTTGGGAGGTGGACTCTATAGCAGGCATGTCCAACTTCGAACAGGTAGTGATCTATTTTTTCCGGCCAAAAGTGCTGGTGATCTACCACCATGAAAATAAAGTTTCAAATTAGTTTCAAATTTGATTCAAATTAGATTTTAACCCACTAAAGTTGGGTTCCACCGCCCCGCCCCCCATTTATAATGCACCTTCTGTCATTTAAGTAAAAATAAGAATTCATCATACTGGCACCAATAATCAAATACCACCAAACAATCATCAAAAAACCCCAAACACCTGTCCAGCAATCCAGGAGACCAAGTGGGGCTGGTGAGCTACCTCTGACCCCTCTGCGATCTACTGGTAGATCGCGATCTACCTGTTGGACATACATGCTCTATAGCATTGTCTGCTGAGGTCCCTCCCCTCCCCAAACCCTGCTCTCCTCAGGCTCCACCCCTAAAACCCTGCTCTCCTCAGGCTCCACCTCCAAATCTCCAACAGTGCATGTTGATAGGATGGAACCCACCTAAGAACAATGAATCAAAGCTCATAGTAACCTCTCTCAAAGGCACAATGACTAGGGGAGAGTGTTAACAAATGTAAACAGAGGCTAGCAAAGGAGGCCAGGCCACTTTTAGTTCGAATAACTCCAGCAGAAGAGATTTTGCCTGTTTGTGACATAAACCACTATTAATGATATTTTATAGATGGAGAACTGAGGATGAGGGAATTCCTCAACTGGAGCACTGTGTGCAGCTCTGCTCGCTGATCTCCAAAAGGACATTGCAAAGAGGATGGCAACAAGGTGATAAGGGGTTGGGGCACCTTCCCTACGAGGAAAGGGTGAAGAGTCTGGGACTTTTCAGGTTAGAAAAGAGAGGACTAAGGGGGACATGACAGAGGTTTATAAAACTATGCACGGGGTGGAGAGAGTTGACAAATATAATTTTTTCTCTTGGTCAAAACCCCCCCCCCCTAGAACTCAAGGGCATCCAATGAAGCTGATGGGAAGTCAATTCAGGGTGGACAACAGGAAATACTTCTTTACAAAGCAAGTGATTAAAATGTGGAATTCCCTGCCAGAAGATGTAGTGATGGCCACAAGCATAGATATCTTTAAAAGGACAGATTTATGGAGGATAGGTCTATCAGTGGCTGCTAGCCATGGTGACTAAAGGGAACCTCCACCTTCTGAATCCCAGAGCCGGGAGGAGACACCACGGGAAGGCCTCAGCCTCTACGCCTATCGTTGGCCCTCCAGAGGAACTGGTTGGCCACTGTGAGAGACAGGATGCTGCAGTAGATGGACCAGTGGTCTGATCCAGCAGGGCTCTCTTATGTTCTTATGAGAGAGTGACTTGCCACACTGGCTTCCCAGTGTCATGCTGATCCCCTGGAACTGAACCCAGGTTGCCCAATCAACTTGATATGCATAACAGGGGCTGCTACAGAAAGCAGCATCCCCATATCAAGTTTTCCTCACCTTCCCCATATGATGCAGAATAATGACCCCTTGCCATGACATCATCACATTGGTGGCTGGCTACTGGTGGGGAGCTCGTCCATGTGATGACATCATTACATGGGGAAGGTGATCCTCTGGATTTGCAGGGGCGGGGGGGGGGACTAGACAGAAGGATATTGTTTTCAATGGTGGTCCTGGGTCACATGTGAACATGTCATTCCACCCACAATATTTCCACTAGAATGTTGGTGTTTGCAATGAATTCCAGCAGCCTTCAGCAGAAATGGAAATTATGCACCAGTGAATCATGAATCAGAGCAGGCAAAGCTGTTTGTTTTCCTCTGATTACAGCCCGGAAAGGGCAGATGAGCAACACTTTGTTTGCATTATGAACGAGTATACTCTTATTGCCATCTTTTAAATCTTTCAGCCAAATCAGCCAAACGTCTTCCATTCATTAAAAAAAACCAAAGCTCTCACTTTAAGTGCTTTGCTAAAAGCTCACTCTTGCATTCTTTGGCATATTCTGGGGGAGAAGTTACATTAGCAATGCTCTCCATCTCGGTAGCAGTTTGGCTGTTTTACAGTATCAGATGTCTTTATTGTGGGTCTTCATTAGCCCTTGAGAGCCTGAAGCAATCAGTCCTACTCATTTCCTGCCAGAATATGCCACTGAGAGCAAGCAGAGTGGACAAATTTGGACAGAGCTGAGACTAGGCACGGCCCCTGTATTTGCTCTGGCAGGGGCCCTGCATCTTTAAGCAGCTGCATTTCCAGACACGAATTAAGCAGATGCATTGTTCCCCATCTCTGTGTTTTTGGCCTATGGTTTGACTTTAAAGGTAATCCTAATTGGTTCATTTCCTGTTTCTTGTAGGATTGCCAGGTGCCTTTCTCCTGCTGGTGGGGGGATTTAGGAGACATTCCGGGGGTGGACAGCGACGTCAGCAATGTGCTGATGTCCCTTCTGGAAGTGATGTCATTGTGTTGGTGACATTGGTTTTTACTTGTGAATACTGTGGGAACACAATCAAAGAAGGGAATTTTTGGACCATAAGTTTATTTTATAATCACTGGGCTAGTGACTGCACTTTAAAGGTCTTATGTGCATATTTATTCTGTGCCTGGTGATTTTACTTCTGAACGATTTACTTTATGGTCCTTATTGAATCTATACTTTGTATATATTTCTGATTGTGTTTATGTGAATATAATTATTAACCATCTTGCCACATATGTATGATCTCTGAGGAAGGCCTATTTGGCCGAAACGCGTAAGGTCAACTTTTTAAGCCCTTGATATTGTTATGTTTTATATACATTGGTTGTAATTGGGCCCCTATATATGTTTTAAAATTTGTTATTATCAATAAATACATGTACCTTTTTTATGGAAAGGTTTTAATATTGGCCCTCCTTTTCACTAACCTTTGTTTGGTTCTGGAGTTTATTGTTAGGTTCAGTTTTTTCCCCTTCTTGTTTCTGCTGGTGACATTGGGGCAACACTTTACTTTCAGGGCAAAACTCTATGGTAACAATGGCTACAAGCCATAAAGTTTTGCCCCAAAAGTAGAGCGTTGCACCCGACATTGCTGTCACAATGACATCATTTCCAGAAGTGATGCCAGTGTGTTGCCGACATCACGCAGGTATATCTGTTTTGGGATATGGTTTCCCCCGTCGGCCAGCTGGCCTGTGGTGGCCTGGAGCCCACAAAAGTGGGGGCTCCCCCACCACAACCAGGAACCTGGTAAGCCTAGTTTGTTTTTTGAACTTTTCTAAACTTGCACAGAATCTTGTTTGCTTTGGAAGAGAGCTTCTTGCTAGCATACAGAAATACCAACTCTGCCCCCACCCCCCAGAGTATGTTCCTGTGCCTTACACAGCACTGGCCAGTGTAGTGTAGTGTGATTAGAATGTCTGACTATAGATAAGAAGATTCAGGTTCAAATCCACCCACTCAGTCATGAAGCTCAGAGTATCTTAGGTATAGTCATTTTTTCTGTAGCCTAACCTATCCCACAGGGTTGTTGTGAACATGAAACGAGGAGCGGTGTTGTCCTGAGCTCTATGGAGAATAGTGGGATGAAAATCAAATAAGTAGGGAGAAGTTTGGAAGGGACAGCATTTCTCTCCATGCTGTTGAAGTGACTGGTAAAGTTATGCATGGTGATGATCTCTTTGCCAGTCACACATTCCAGGAGTCTGCTTTGCAGACTTATCTGTGGACAAATCTGACCTGCCCTGCATGGATTTAAAGTATTTCCATTAACTGAAATGAGAACAGCTGATATTGTTATTATTTTACGTATATCACTATTAGCATACGTGGGTCTTTACAGAATAACTACAAAAAGGTCTCTGTCGCAAGAAGCTTACAATGTAAGTTTAGACCAAGGATAGAAACGTGCAACCTGGAGTGGGATAGAGGAAGAGACATGAATATGAGCAAAATCACTCAAAACACCTACCTCTTTCAGATCTTCCCAGCTGCATTCTTCTATTGTTCCATAATTGCTTTCTGCATTCCATTCCTTAATTTTGGTTTAACTTGTAGAATTTATAACATTAATTATGGATTAGTGTTTTGTTCCGTTTGCTAAATCTTCCAGTGCTTCCCATTCACCCGCATCCCCACCCTATGCATTATCACGGGGCACATGTGCATCTACATCCCCATCACCATCTCCCTATGCATTATCACGGGGCACATGTGCATCAATCAAATACTGCCCTGTTTTTGACGGATGCCTGCATATGCACCTGCACATCGGTGAGACATCAGAATCAGAGGTGAGACAAGCAGAATCCTGAGACACCTATGTCACATCAATATCGTTTTGCAAGTAGTGTTTTATTAATGTGCAAGTGCACACTGATGACAGGGAACAGATGCTTGTGAATGGAAGGAGCAGATAACTGCGGCACACTGCCCAAGCACAGGGCTCTGTGAGAAAATGGAGCAATGGAGAATTTGGAAAGCATCATTTCCAGTTTGGAAACAAGGCCAGGTAATTAGTAAATCCAGATTTGGGGAGAAATTCAACTAAGGAGGACAGCTGTATCTGTAGAAACGACCTGTTTAGACTTTGTTTTGGTTGGGGATGAGGGCTTGGAGATTGAGACAAGGTCTTCAGGAAAAAGGGAAATGCTTGGAGCTGGGATGGCCTGGGAGGGAGAGGGGGGCAGCGTTATTCTGCATAGCCGCTATGGGGATGGATTTGCATTATCTCTGCACATTTTGGAAGGGCCAAGGATGGCAAAGTTTGGACTTACGTAAACAAAAGGACGAATCATTTTACAGGGCCCACACCATTTTGCTGAAAAGTCGACGACAACAAGGTCGGGTCCTGCCTTCTTCAGAAAATCCTCAAATTCTCTCTATTCAAAACAAGCACAGAGTTAAATAACGCTTTCAAATCACAGAGCAGGGATAACCCCTAAGCACTAATCCCAGGGCTCTGAGAGGGCTAAAACAACTAGCTAATCAGAAGTCTGCAGCCAATTAAGAACATAAGAACGTAAGGGAAGCCAATGTTGGATAAGGCCAATGGCCCATCCAGTCCAGTTTCTCAGGAATGTCCTTGCTCAACACAGTGGCCAAAAATACCAGGTGGCCAAAAATACTAGAAGCCCTCCCACTGTTGCCCCCTCCCTCCAAGCACCAAGAATACAGTGCATCACTTGCCCCAAACTGAGAGTTCCTATCTATAGTAAAGGTAAAGGTTTCCCTTGCTCGAAAGCCAGTCGAGTCCGACTCTAGGGTTGCGGTGCTCATCTCCGTTTCAAAGCCGGAGAGCCAGCGCTGTCCGAAGACGTTTCCGTGGTCATGTGGCCGGCATGACTAAACACCAAGGTGCACGGAACGCTGTTACCTTCCCACCAAAGTGGTACCTATTTATCTACTTGCAATTTCTTGCTTTCGAACTGCTAGGTTGTCAGGAGCTGGAACTAGAGACGGGAGCTCACTCCGTCATGTAGCAACCTGGGTCTTGAACTGCTGAACTACTGACCTTCCACAGCCTGCAGTTCAGCGTCTTAACCACTTGAGCCACCACAGCTCAAATATACCAGGTGGCCAAAAATACTAGAAGCCCTCCCACTGTATGCCCTCCAAGCACCAAGAATACAGTGCATCACTTGCCCCAAACTGAGAGTTCCTATCTATGCCTTGTGGCTAATAGCCACTGATGGACCTCTGATCATTAAGATCATTTGCACTCAGAAAAGCCAACGAAAGCCAACAGAAGTTATATCAAACTGCGATCTTTGAGGACTTTCCCCACTCCTTCCCATTCCCACTGTATATGAGATCTACCTAGTGTGCATATTTGGATTTCTCTCATTATTGAGCAAGGACATTCCTGACAAACTGGCCCTTGATGGAAGACTGCATCACCTTTTCCCTATATCATATTGGAGTTCTCTGTACTAATACCATTCATAGCCAGGGGTCACAAACTGTATCCTGCATATTTGCTGTGGAAACTCAACAGCGGATGAAAGGCTATTTAATAATTATTTGTGTTAATGTTGCTTTCTGTGTGCATGCTGGAGACAGCAAAGGGCTATCTAATTCAGCATCCTTCCCCCCCACCACCACAGTGGACAACCAGATGTGGAAGCAGAACTGTTTGCTGGAGAGCCAGTTTGGTGTAGTGGTTAAGAGTGGTAGACTCTAATCTGGAGAACCGGGACTGATTCCCCACTCCTCCACATGCAGCCAGCTAGGTGACCTTGGGTCAGTTACAGTTCTCTCAGAGCTGTTCTCTTAAGAGCTTACATCAGCTAGTAGAATTTCTCATCTGGAATTAAAAGCTTGGAAAATATTGGGTACTAATTTATGACATCATAAAGGATTCTGCATATAACTAAGGGATTTCATTCAGTTCTACCCCTCAGCAAGTCCAGAAAGGAAATAAATATAGCAAATAAAAAACTACTAGTGATTTGGCCAGTTTTACCAATACATTTGGATATCGGCCGTTTTGATGAAATATCAAATCTGCTGATTCTGTAAATGCCATGTACCAAGATACTTGCCTTATTTTTTATTTTCGGTAGCATAGTGGGTACCATCAAAGAGACTTGTAAGCATTTTTTAAAAATCTCTCACTACTTATCATCAGAAAATGATTCAGGTCAAATAAGGTTGCCAGGAGCCTTTATGACATCGTTAAATGTGTCACCTTGTAACATTCGATCATCGTGAGTTAGGTTTCCTTTCAGAGATGTCCTTTGCTAGGACTTCCACACTGTCTTCCGCGACTCTCCTTTTGTACAGAGCTGGAGGCTGACACCAGGATCCTATCTGAAGAAGTGAGCAGTGACTCGCAAAACTTTACATCTACCTCAATTTTTTGGGAATTTTTGTTTTGTTTTTTTTCTCTGTGTGCCCATGCCTGGAAGTCATGGCGGATGTTCAGAGAAGTAGCTTGATAGCCTGCCTCTGCCTCCTGGCCCTGGTATTCTTTGGAGGTCTCCCATCCAAATACTTGCCAGGGTCAGCCCTGCTTAGCATCTGAGATCTGATGAGATTGGGCTTGCCTGGCCTATCCAGGTCAGGGCAGGGCACCCTACCACAAATTTTGTTAGTCTTTAAGGTGCTACTGGACTCTCCTAATAAATAGAAAATCAGCTGTTCAAGCTTTCCCCACCATTCATCTCCATGCCAGTGAAAGCATCAGCTGCTCAGTTTCTATGTAATCAGTCTGCTCTTAAGGGCATAGTACCATGACCAAGAAGCAAGATGGAGACCCTAGGTATGGGAATATGTGAAGCCAGGGCTTTATTTGTAGAAAAAGCCCAGCAGGAACTCATTAGCATAACAGGCCACACCCAACAGCAGAAACTCATTAGCATGTTAAGCCACACCTCTGACAGCACAGCTCGTTGGCATATTAGGCCACACCCCCATGCCTTCCCTTGGCTTGCCTGGGCGCCCCGTGGCTGTGAGGAGCCCGGGCAAGCCGGCCCTTGGACAGGCACAGGGAGACACAGGGAAGGCATTTAAGTGCCTCCCCGATCCTTCCAGGGGCCCCCTGGCCCACCTGCCTCGGAGTCACCGGGGGGGTCACTCTCCAGGCCTTCCCTTTGTAGCCATGTACACAGAGGTTTTGGCTGTAGTGGGCGTGGCCAACTCTGAAGCCAGCTGGAACTTCGTTCCTGTGCGTTCCTGCCCCAAAATAGCCCTGTGTGAAGCTACCTTATACTGTGTCCAACCATTGGTCTATCAAGGTCAGTATTGGCCATCCTAACTGGCAGCTGCTCTTGGTGCTTTCAGGTCAGGGTGTTTCTCATCACCGACTACCTGATCCTTTTCAATGCAGATGCAAGGTTTTGAAGCCAAGAACTATCACGCAAGTCAGATGCCCTGCCCCTGAGTCCAACTATGAGAGCCCTGCTGGAGACAGCAAAGGGCTATCTAGTTCAGCAATCCTTCCCCCCACCACCACCACAGTGGACAACCAGATGTGGAAGCAGAACTGTTTTCTGGAGAGCCAGTTTGGTGTAGTGGTTAAGAGTGGTAGACTCTAATCTGGAGAACCGGGACTGATTCCCCACTCCTCCACATGCAGCCAGCTAGGTGACCTTGGGTCAGTCACAGTTCTCTCAGA
Source organism: Gekko japonicus (assembly GCF_001447785.1). NCBI lineage: Eukaryota > Metazoa > Chordata > Lepidosauria > Squamata > Gekkonidae > Gekko > Gekko japonicus. The sequence goes on along the minus strand of NW_015164721.1, from coordinate 221,368 downwards.
GCTGTTCTCTCAAGAGCAGTTCTCTCAGAGTTCCCTCAGCCCCGTCTACCTCACAGGGTGTCTGCTATGGGGAGAGGAAGGGAAGGAGATTGTAAGCCGCTTTGAGACTCCCAGTGAAAGACGGGGAATAAATCCAACTCTTCTTCTTCTGGAGGAGGGAACTGCGGTACATATGAGCCAGGTTATTTTCATCAGGGTCTAGAATCTTTTTGGTCTTGGGCATTAGTTGATCGTAGAACCTTGGAGTCACTGTCTGATTCAAATCTCTCAGATCTGCTACACACCCTCTTTGCTGGTCAGGTCATATCTGCAGGAGGCCACTCAGCTGCCTATCAGTATTGGTTGGTCCAGATACTTGGCAACCTTTGTAGCTGAGCACCAGACATGCAATATATGTGATTATGACCCAGGAATCCCTAGCTTTCTGGGCTACTCACTGATTCTACACACTGTTGTATGCTGATTTTCTTACTATAGTTATTATGAGATGTAAAAACGAAACCACAAGATACGCTTTAGAAATGTACTTGAATTGTTTCCCCCCACACACCCCGGTGTGATCTTGAGCATGTTCAAGAGCATCCCCTTCAATTTGATTGTGAATCATCTTGCTCTTTCCTTTTTGGAGGATCTAAAGAACACAATGTGGTCCTGGCAATCAGATTACAGAACACAGCAAGACGCTGGCACAACCAGCCACTGACCAGCATGTTAAACCATGCCCTTGACCTACCAGATATCTAGCACTGTCTTCAGGTTTTGCATTTGGAAATATCACTTGCACAGGATGTTCCTAAACAACTGTGTCTTTCAGCATTTCTCCTGTCAGCAGACATTGAGACAGGCGAGTTCCTCAGAGAATGGGTATGAGTCATATCTCAACATGAGGCTGCGCCCATAGAATGTAAAGTTGGCAAATGTTTTCTGTTCTTTGTGTCTGTGGCCTGCTTGATAATCA
>NW_015164721.1:216230-220013 GCF_001447785.1 Gekko japonicus | reverse complement strand
CCCAACAGCAGAATCTCATGAGGATGGATTACATTAGGGATGTGTGGCCTAACATGCAAAGGAGTTCCTGCTACCAAAAAAGCCCTGGGTTTTGACAACAAACAAGGTAAACAGAATAAAAAGCAAAAGGTGGGTGTGGCTGGATGACCAGACTTCTGGTAACATGGTGGTGCGGCCTAATGTGCTAATGAGCTGTGCTGTCAGGGGGGTGGCCTAATATGCTAATGAGTTTCGGCTGGGCTTTTTCTACAGAAAGAGCCCTGGTTGTGTCTATACTCAGAAAGACCTGAGGGCAGCGTGATGGGATGGAAGCAAGGTCACTTGAGATCCATTGAATCAGAACTTGGAGCCTGTGAGTCACATATTTGTCCCAGACCTGTCTACCAGACATGCTCTCCAAGGTCTGCAGAACTTAACTGCTAGGTGTGCAGAGGCCCAATTCAGATTGAGACCATGGCACACAGGGACAGAGTTTAAACATTCTCTCCACAAATGTTAAGTAACCTGAAATAAACATCGCCTGGAAGCCATTATTTACCCTGCTGGGGAAATGTGTGTGTAGCCCATCAATACATGTAAGTTTCCCTAATGTGGCAAATGGTGTCTACCAGGGGCCATTCCAGGTTGGGAAAATGGGAGGGGGATTAAGCCCCCTTACTCCATATGCTATGATCCCCTTCTGAATTGTGCCCCACACATCTGGAAATAAAGTTCCAAGCACAGAACTCCCAGAGCACATCTGGTTAACAGGACTGAGGCAGACTCACAGGAGACAGGAGGATGTAATATACAGCTGGCTCTCAAACTCTGTTGGTTGACAAATTTGTAAATTTAGTCTTGTAATCCTTTTAATCCTAAACACACTGAGGGCTCAAAGAGACAAGAGTAACATCCACAAAGCACAAATTACGAGCTTGTGGAGCCTCAGTATGCCTCAGAGCCATGCAGTGAAGGGAGAGGAGTTTAATTCTTCAAACATCCCCCCCCCCTGGGCTAAAGATACAATATCAAACTGGCAAGGGTTCGATTTAGCTCAAGTAACCAACAGAGTCCAATATAGACTTATCGCCAGATAAAAGCTGATGAAACCAGCATTGATGCGAGAGTTGGACCATAAGGAAGGCTGAGTGCTGAAGAATAGATTTTTTTTAATTATGGTGCTGGAGAAGACTCTTGAGAGTCCCTTGGACTGCAAGGAGATCAAATCAGTCAGTCCTAAAAGAAATCCACCCTGATTGTTCCCTGGAAGGCCAGATACTGAAGCTGAAGCTCAAATACTTTGGCCACCACATGAGAAGGGAGCACTCACTGGAGAAGACCCTGATGCTGGGGAAGATTGAAGGTCAAAGAAGAAGGGGACGGCAAAGGATGAGATGGTTAGACAGTGTTATCGATGCAACAAACATTAAATTAAGCAAACTCCAGAGCACGACGGAAGACAGGAGGGCCTGGTGTGATGTGGTCCATGGGGTCGCAAAGAGTCAGACTCGACTGTGCGACTGAACAACAACAAAACCAACAGAGTAGACCTCCACATCCTGAATGGTGCAGTTACAGGAGATATCCCTGGGGAGTTTACATACTGGTCAAGACATGGAGCCAGTACCATTGATCTGGTTTTGAGTTCACAAGACCTGGTGAGCTCAGTGGCTTACTTAAAGGTGGGAATATAAGAGAAACTGGGGATTCATTCAACTCTACATAAAATTAATACGCAGATGGTATGAGATGGTGGTGAAATCCCCCTCTTATCCCGATTGCCAAAAGCAAGACACATCTCAAAACCTCGGTTCAAACGTGAATGTGTTATAGATAAGAACCAACTAATATCTCAGTTCAGCCACTACGGGTGGAGCAATGCCAATCCCTCCCCCGAATTACAACCCCCAAAGAAACAGTATAAAATTTTAATTAAATCAGAAGAGAAAGATGCCCAAAGGGCACTCTGGCTCCAATTTATTCAGGCTCCTCTCTCTTTTGACGTTTTGTCTCAGGAGGATTTCAGGCAGAAGCTCCCAAGTTATTCTGCACAGACCTCTACCAAGCAATTTGTCACCTTGGGCCCTCGGGAGCCAAAGAAATAATAAGACAATGAATTTGGGACACATCTCTCCAAGCTGATAGGGCTTGGGCACGCCTCCATCCGGCAGTAGGGAAATACACTCAGATCTTCGTGCCAGCGAATTAACTCTCCAAATACTGCAGAGCCTTCTTAAACTCCAAACTGCAGGTGGCATAAGACCAGGAAGAAGATGCTTTGAAAGTGTGGATCACTCAAAATATTATTACAGTTCCCAGCTTTCTCATCTCTAAAGGCCTTGTAATTAGACATCTGTATTATTAAAGATGGATGGGTTGAAACTTCAGACACAAGTCACTTTTCTACGTATGAGGTACCTGGCTAGAAGAACATTTAGGCCCAGTTTAATTCAACTGTGTGATTAGCAGAAGCAGACCACTCTGCTAAATACGATTAGTTAGGGTACATCAAAACCCAAAGCTGAAACCACGGTCTGGAGTTGGTTTATTAACCACAGTTACAAATCCTGACATTCCAGTTGTTGAGTCTTGACTTATTCCCTGATGGTTCCTTCATATGATCTCTGGCTACTGGCCAGATAAAAGCTGATGAAACCAGCACTGATGAAGGCAAACTGAAATGGGAGTGGTCATCTGCATACCAAATCCTCATTTCACAAATGAACCGTAGCTAAAATACATCATGTTTTTGTGTACTGTCTGAACACAGTGTTAGATCATTGTACAAGAATAAACATCCACTTTCTAGGCTGGCATTTGTAAGGGACCTTGAAGGAATAAAGTTTTAAAAGATCTTTTTATTAAGTAGTACTCCTAGAGATTCTCTCTCTCTCTCTCTCCCCCCCCTTCTTTTTTTGTGTGTAGTTTAAAATAATTGTATGAGAAGCTGACAGTTCTGCCTGCGCATATGGAAACATTGATAAATGGAGGCAATGCAAGATTAGAATATCCACTAAAAATGGTTCTAGGAAGCCAAGAGGGGCGAGGCAGGTTCCATATACACTCCATCTCTCGAAACCCTTTTGATTGCCTTCGATCCTATCATTGAGCTGACTCAAAGAAGCAGGGGAAGTATTTTTGCATGGCTTCTTCTGTGCCCTTCTGGTAATATTCAGGAAAAGGAACCACAAGGGAAGAGTTATCTGCAGGTGAAAATCGCCTGTCCTTTGGAGAGGCTGACACTGCTGCAAGTCCACCCATCTTTTGCTGCAAACATATGCTGCAGTTTTCTCTGTTGGCAAAAGCTCTACTTGTGTGATGAGTGCTAGGGCTGCCCACCAACCTGAAGAAAACAAACCAGCAGGTTTTGTTAAATTTTGGAGCCTGTGGTCAGAGTTTGGGATTTATTGTTTTTTTAGTCTAAAGTCTGCAGCAGCACTGTCATATTGTGCACATTCCTTAACTGTGTAGCTAAGAGCATATGAGATGTGTGTGGGTTCCTTCGGGTGTTTGGTGTAGTGGGTAAGTGCGCCGACTCTAATCTGGGAGAACCGGGTTTGATTCCCTACTCCTCCACTTGCACCTGGCTGTATGACCTTGGGCAAGCCATAGTTCTGATAAGAGCTGTTCTTGAAAAAGAGCAGTTTCTGTCAAGAGTTCTCTCAGCCCCACCTACCTGACAGGGTGTCTGTTGTGGGGAGGGGAAGGGAAAGGAGTTTGTAAGCCGCTCTGAGACACCTTTGGGTAGTGAAGGGCGGGGTATAAATCCAATCTCCTCCTCCTCCTCCTCCTCCTCCTCCTCCT
>NW_015164721.1:204504-215793 GCF_001447785.1 Gekko japonicus | reverse complement strand
TGCCACTAGGTCCCAAGTGGTGGTAAACTGAGTGCAACGGTTGAAAACGGTGCACCCCGGCGTCTGATCGCTCTCCAAACGTTGTACAGCCACTTCCGTGGGAAGCCTGAGGCTTCCGGCTTTCCCCTGCCATTTTTTTTTTTAAAGTAAGCGATATGCACTCGGGCGAAGCTTCGCCCCGAGCGTTAGTTAAGAAAAAAAAAAGCCCTTACTTTAACTTTAACTTCCCGGGACTACAGGGAGGCCAGGTTGAGCTTTAAACTTTAAAGGTAAGTCCTTACCTTTAAAGTTTAAATGTAATGGGGGGGTTGAGCATGCGCAAAAATCGCCATTCTCTGAATGGCTGCCTATGCGCATGCTCAAACTGTCCTTTAAAAAAAAACGCTGACGCTCGCAGCGTGTAAGCGGGCGTCCACCGGAGGGATCTGGAAGATGGAGGTGAGTGTGTGTGTGATCGCGTTTATGCCGGCATAAACTACACCGGTTCCAACCGGTGCAGTTTATGCCGGCAGAAACACCCCGTCTAAACGCACCCCGAGTGAAAGACGTGGTATAAATCCAATCTCCTCCTCCTCCTCCTCCTCCTCCTCCTCTTGTTCTTCTTTCCTTTCCACTTATATAAGGTTGTGATGGGGTGCGGGGTTTGCTGTGGGATATCCCTTGTGTATATATGACTTTAGTTATATCTCATAGGGCAGACCCTTTCCAGATTTAAAGAGCTGAGGCTCTATCCAATTCTGATCAGAAACTTGTAGCCCTTGAGAAAGGGTAATCAATTAAACGAGCAGAGCCTTATTTGGGGATCGCAGCTGATTCTGTACAACTACAAATGGCAATCTAGTTTGAGTGGAACACTCAACACAGGGAATCAATAGAAGATGGGGTGGATCTGTCCCTACTAGCCCATCACTCCAGCCTATCTGCCCCTTTCATCAGGAAGTAAGGGCACATAAATAAGGGTGTTGTTAGCCTGCAAGCCTTGGGAACCAATGCAGCATCTTTGTGCCAGGTACATGGATACCTTACCCAGCCACACAGCCTTCATTCAGTAAACAACTTGCACACATGATCAGTGATTGTTGGCATAAAAATCTGCTCAGCAGTACCTTCAGAGCCTTATTTGGGGATCGCAGCTGATTCTGTACAACTACAAATGGCAATCTAGTTTGAGTGGAACACTCAACACAGGGAATCAATAGAAGATGGGGTGGAAGATGGGAGCCAGAACTACGGGAGAAGAATGACATAGATTCCATACAGTTGCACATATAGAGGATGAGGACCAAGGGGTTGAGACAAAGGCACCATGGAAAAAGGGGGATTTTGAAGAGGCTGTGGTTTAAGTGGCAGAGCATCTGCTTGAAGTGCAGAAGGTCCAAAGCTCAGTCCCCACTATCTCCAGTTAAAAGGATCGGGCAGTAGGAGACTGCCTGAGACCATGGAAAGCTGCTGTGAATCTGAATAGACAGTACTGACCTTGATGGACCAGTCGTCTGATTCACTATAAAGCAGTTTCATATGTTCATGAGAGCAGATTTGGTGGGAAAGAGCAAGAGATCGCATCACACCAGGTGTCCTGGTAAACAGCAAGGGAGAAAGGGTGGAGTCCTCTAGGTGAGGAGGAGACTTTTGGGGGCTGAGATGGTGGAGCTGGAAGAGTGAACGGCATGGATGGCAATATGAGGACAGAAAGACTGGGGGTGGGGAATGAACCAAATGGGAACTTGTATGTAAACAGCAAGGGAGAAAGGGTGGAGTCCTCTAGGTGAGGAGGAGACTTTTGGTGGCTGAGATGGTGGAGCTGGAAGAGTGAACGGCATGGATGGCAATATGAGGATAGAAAGATTGGGGGTGGGGAATGAACCAAATAGGAACTTGTATGTTAAATAACCCACAATAAAGCATGGATTATATTCTAGGGAAGTGATGACCAAGTTCTGCATTGTCAGGAACAAGTGAATCCATCCTGTAGTAAAGATTTCACGGTCCTTTTCCTTTCCACTGAAAGCTGGGGAATTGTTACCACACCTCAGTTAAAATGTGGTACTGTCAGCAGGACAGTGCAATATTTGATTTTATCATGTAGAGCAGCAATCAGGAAAAACTTGAAGCAGAAAAAAATGGGAAACACACATGCACACACACACACAAAACAATGAATCAGGCCTTCGAAATGTCTGTAGAAGTGCCAAACAACTGCACCTCCAGTTGATCGGGGAGGGGCCATGGCTCAGTGGTCAAGCATCTGCTTGGCACGTGGAAGGTCCCATGTTCAATACCCAGCATCTCCAATTAAAAGGATCAGGTAAGAGGTGGTGCAAAAGACCTCTTTTGGAGACCCTGGATAGCTGCTGCCAGTCTGAGTAGACAATACTGACCTTGTGGGACTATTGGGCTGATTTCATGCATCCACGTGATTATGGCCAAGGTGGACTGGCTGAGTTTTCCAGACTCAAGAAATGCATTCGGTTAAACGACGAGGGAAGCCAGCCACTCCCTGAAAAGGCAACAACCCTAATCTGAGTCTTTTCAGTGCAATCTTAAAACAGAGTTCCATTGATTTGGGCAGCTGTGACTTTGCTCAGGAATGCACTGTCTTTATTTAACTACACAGAAGATGTGAAAATTCAGTGGCGAGCTACCACCTCACTCTTTGATGTAGGATGGAGAAGACCTTTAAAGGGCACCTCCCACAACATGAAGAAATAATAGTTTTTAAAACTCCGAACTATATTGGTTTATTTTTAATGCATACGGTACTGGATTGTCTCCAGCTACCTTGGTCATTTACTATATTGCCTAAATGTCAATGTGCTAGACTTTCTTCTGAATATTTAATCAACATCTTTCTATATAGTATCTTTGGCCCTGGTCACACGGGGGGGGGGGGGGAGCACGGCCAAAGCGTGGCTTTCCTGAGCGCCAGCAAAATAGAATTTTGGCCGGGAGCCTCGAATGCTGCGGAAGACGGGTGTGCCGGCGATCCCACGGCCGCCCTTGCTGCAGAGCTTCAGGTAGGTAGTACTCTTTCTAGGTTTTTTTTTTGATGCACGTTCCCCCCCAGAAAGGACGGATCAGGGACGGGTGCGCTCCGCTTCCCAGATGTTGCGGTGTGATCGCGTCCGTTTGATGCACCCCCGATCCGTCCCTCTTGCGGGGCAAAACCTCCCGTGTGACCGGGGCCTTTGTTATCCTATTCTTTCTCCATGGTAGCATCCGTTGGTCCCCCTTCCCCACTATATTAACAACTGCGCCAGCTGCCGGAGGGACATCTGAAAGACACCTGTAGAAGACCTCCTGATGGCACCTGGTTTTTTTGGCCACTGTGTGACAGAGTGTTGGACTGGATGGGCCTTAGGCCTGATCCAACATTGGCGTCTCTTATGCTCTTATGTTCTTATGTTCTTATCTGTGCCAGCCATGGGAAGAGAGAGTTGATGGTAGCCATCACGAACTCTATAATAGCAAAACTAGCACTTATTATGGAATTGTAAGTTTTAAATACTGTTTGAAATGTTTTATTGTATTATTTAAATGTATTCTGTGGATTTTACATAAGCCGCCCTTGGGCTGGGAGGGCAGGGTATAAATTTGAATAAATAAATAAATTCTCCTCCTCACAACAGCCCTGTGAGGTACGTCAGGCTGAGAGTGAGGCCAAAAGACACCCAGCAAGAATGAACCTGAAACTTTCTGATTCAGAACTTTGTCTCTGAATTACTTTAAACAGTAGTATAAAACAGCACAAAATCCTAAAATGCCATGTAAAATCTGATCAGATGTCTTAGTGATTAAGCTGGAATTAAGAATCCAGGCCACTGATGGGAGGCCAGCCAGAAGGAGGGGACGCCCACCAACTCAGCCAAAAGCCCAGTGGAAGAGCTCCGTCTTACAGGCCCTGCGGGATTGTAATAAACCCCGCAGGGCCCTGATCTCCTATGGGAGCTCATTCCACCAGGGAAGTCGAATGTTCCTGGGGTCAGGGACTCCCAAGAGATGTTGATTTATAGACCTCAGATGGGGAGAGGTGGTCTCGTAGGTATGCTGGCCCCTGGCCGTATAGGGCTTCTTTAAAGGTAAGCACCAGCACCTTGAAATGGATCTGGTGTTCAATAGGCAGCCAGCGCAGTTTGTGCAGCACTGGGTGGATATGAGCCCGCGCAGGCGTCACTGTCAGCACCCGCGCTGCCTAGTGCTGCACTAGCTGCCACTTCTGGAGCAGAGTCAAGGGCAGCCCCACGTAGAGAGAGTTACAATAATCCAGTCTGGAAGTGACCATTGAATGGGTCACTGGGTGTGTGTGAGATATGGGGGCCAACTGCCTGATCTGCCTCAGATGGAAAAAGGCTGACCTGGCAGTGGTGGTGACCTGGGCCTCCATAGAAAGGGAGGCAGCCAGGAACACCCCCAGACTCTTCACCCTCAATGCTGGCACCAGTGGAGCCATGTCGAAGGCTGGGAGCCTGATTCCCTGTCCCAATCCCCCATGACTCAGGTGCACGGCCTCCATCTTGGATGGATTTGACTTCGGTCGACTCTGTTGCAGCCATCCACCCACAGCTTGTAACGCCCTGTCCAGATCTCCTGAGGCCATGTCCAGGCTGCTGTCTGTCAGTGGATAGAGCTGGGTGTCATCTGCATACTGGTGCCAACCCAGCCCATACCTCCGGATAATCTGGTTGAGGGGCGCATATAGATATTAAACAGCATAGGGGAGAGAATTGCTCCCTGTGGTGCACCACATTCCAGTGAGTGTCACTGGGATAACTCCCCCCCCCCAAGTGCCACCCTCTGTTCCCGACCCCAGAGAAAGGAGGTCAGCCACTGCAAGGCAAGTCCCCGTACCCTGGCGTAGGGGAGGCAGTGGGTTAACACATCATACCAAACACTGCTGACCAATGTTCCCTCCAAGCTGTGGAGTCCTGTGAGCCAAAGTTCTGCTTTGTGAGCTACTGACATTAAAGTTGTGAGTGAGCGATTCGGCTGCTGCAGAAATTAGTTTGCTCTGGAGCCATCCTTCCTGAGCAAAGACTAAAATGTGTGAGCTGGAAGCTAAAAAACTGTGAGCTAGCTCACACTAACTCAGCTTAGAGGGAACACTGCTGCTGACAGACGCTGACAGATCAAGAAGTATATTTATACACTGTCTTCCTCCCCAATGGGGAACCAAACCAGCTTGCATCATTCTCCTCTCCTCCATTTTATCCTCACAACCACCCTGTGAGGTGGGTTAGGCTGAGAGTGTGACTGGCCTAAGGTCACTCAGCAAGTTTCCATGTCAGAGTGGGGAGTCTAACTCAGGTCTCCTAGATCTACATCCAACACTAACTACATGTCTGTGTGTCTCCCTGTGCGTGTGTGCATGCATGTAACAGACAGACAGGCACTCTTTGGATTGTCTGCCTCATCCCCCCAAATAGGCCATCTCTGGACCCGTAATAGGTGCTGGCCTGTATCCCCCCCAAAAAAGCATTTCTCCACCAATTCCCCCTCCCACTGATGAATCCCCCTTTGCCCCCTTTGCTTTTTCAAAATGCCAGTTGCCCCCCTCAACATTTCCAGGGGGTCACTGGGTTGCAACAGGAAGAGGATGTGGAAAAGTCTACTCTCTGAAATCTGATGACTGTTGGATGTTATGCCATTAGGTATGGCAAGTCGGTTAACATTATTTGTTTAATCCTTTTCCTGAGAAAGAGCAGGTGATAGGTTTCTGGCAGAATTCCATCTAGCTACTTGCTTCTCTCCGCTGTGTACATTGAGTACTGGAAGCTTTTTTCTCAAAAGCTGTTTCTTGTAATGATGCAGGGATGGAAAACCCCTGATTACAAATACTAAATGGTTCCTGATCGATTCAGGTTTTTCTCTGCAGCTGAGTCATCACAGGCAGGATGGCTACACAATCAAAAGAGTCGTTTGAGGATATTTAGTTTGGGTGGAAACTGGCAGCCTAAAGAACAAACACTGCTGATTTTTGCAGAACGTGATCGAAAGTAATAAGGAAAGCGAAATGTTTTTTGGACCACATGACTGATGATAATCGTGCAATAAAACTGTTCAGTAGACCTAGATAAACCAAAGAGAAAAGAAGGAAGGAAAGAAGGAAAGAAAGAAACTTATGTCAGATAAAAGTTATGCAGAGTGACTTAAACCAGTGCATTCCCATTCTGTCTGATGGGGTAAAAACTGATAAAAACTTTGATACAGCATAATCACTCCATGATTTCCCCCCAAGATACCATGGTAGTTCTCCTATGAACCAGACAAATCCAATATTATTTGAGGAGCAAAACTAGTAACAGTGATCTAACAGTGACGTGGGCAGTCAATAACTGAAAATTCTCACAGAATAGCATTGTAATTGAGAATATCTTGGCCTAACTTCTCTTCAAATGATTGTTTTTGTTAACTAGCTGGTAAATAGCTAAATATATTAGCTGTTATCTTAGATTATGTTTTCCTGTGGATCATCAAAGTTTGCATTATTGTATAACAGGATTTCACCTTTAATTTGTATTTTATTTTATTTTGATTTTTTCTGTTTATTTATTCTATTTTACTTCTATTTCACCTTTCAACATTCTTAGGTATTTATTGTATGCATTACAATGGAACAGTCTGTTCCTCTGGTATTTGTGTGTGTTGATTTAGGCATTTTCCAGACTGTAGCCCCCTTTTGGGTTTTTGTTGGTGTTATGGTGGTTCCGATGATCACGCTATTGGTGTGATTCATACACACTTACACGTTTTCTTCTCCCCTCCGTCATGTTCCACCTGTACACATTCACATCGTGAATTGGGTGCGCATGTGCTGAAGCACTGCAGTGTTTCAGCAGCCTCAAGAGGCTGAGAAATCCCCTTACAAGTACATTCCCTACCCACCACATCACACCTGAGAGTCATACCTGGTGTACATGTGTCACTCATTTTGGTTGCCTCTTTTCCCGTGTTTGAGTGTTCTAATCCCCCCCCCCCATTGCTTTCCCTGACCTGCATCCGTACACAGTATACAACAGCTTGTCTCCTTTGATTGCACGCTTTCAGGATAGCTGTATGCACTGCAAAATGTATTTAAAAATGGCTCCCAGGGATGTGCTAGAATCGACTCTTGAGTGTGAATGAGGTAATGGTAAGGAAGGCAATGACTGGCTGTTGGTGTTGAGCCTCCCAACAGAACTGAACTTTAGTTTCTGTGCAGGTGCCCTCCAGTGCTGAAACATTGAAACGCTGGCATACAAATTTTAAAAATTGCCACCCAAACTCGCCTTTTCTGTGCTGGTTTTGGTGATAATTCACGAGGTGGAAAAAAACTGTTCACACTTTGAGCAAGAGGCTATCTCGCAATTTCATTCCTCAAGGGGAAAAAGGTATGGGAAAACTAATTGAGGAAAGAATGGGGAAAAAATGAGGAAAAACCAAGACAGCATGGGTATGTTACCTCCAGTAACATAGGGGAATGAAAACAGAACATTAGGGCAGTCTGGAAAACACCTTAGTCTTCTGTGGTGGATTCCCTACTCAGTTACTGTTAGTTAGAACTGTAGCCTGCGTGAGCTCCAGGGTCCTGAAACTGGACGTTGTTCTGAACACACCTGTCTCTGCTGTGTGAACCTAAGAGCAGCAACCTGAACGAGCACCCTACTCCTGAGTTGCAAGGAAGAGGGAACGTGACAATGTGAGCTTCCAAGCCAACTAAAACAAAGCAGGTCCATAGCCAGAAATTTTATGGAGGCTAAGGTAGGCCAGTTTATGCTATTCCAAATCCTGATACTGATTGGATAGGGGGCTGATGATGTCATGGCTAGGAGACCCAGCATAGAGTAGTATGGGGCCTGATGTCACATTCTCATTTCTTAAAGTGGCTGCCACCACTTTAAAGGATGCAATCCCCAGAGGTATTTAGCTGTATTAATAGCAGTGCTTCCATATACTGTATCAAGGTTTTTGACATAGTAAACCAGTGTGTGGGCTTTATCAGGTTACACATGACTGAATGCTCTTTTATAAACTCCACTTGACTGAATGCTCTTTTATAAACTCCAAATCCATACCCAACAGAAACCTGGCATGTCAGGGAAGAAAAGTTCTAGTCTTGTTTTCTCCCTGACATGCTAGTTTCCTATGTGGAGGGGTGGTTGTTGTGCACAGGAAAGCATTCAGTCAAGGTGAGCTTCCCTGCTCTCTCTGCTGGCTGAACGGCATAGGTTTACCACTTCAGTAAGAACTAGCCCTGTGCAGTAAGAACTGAAGGCTGTGGAAGGTCTGTAGTTCAGACGTTCGACACCCGGGTGCCGCATGATGGAGTGAGCTCCCATCTCTAGTTCCAGCTCCTGCCAACCTATGCTCTTTTATAAACTCCACTTGACTGAATGCTCTTTTATAAACTCCAAATCCATACCCAACAGAAACCTGGCATGTCAGGGAAGAAAAGTTCTAGTCTTGTTTTCTCCCTGACATGCTAGTTTCCTATGTGGAGGGGTGGTTGTTGTGCACAGGAAAGCATTCAGTCAAGGTGAGCTTCCCTGCTCTCTCTGCTGACTGAACGGCATAGGTTTACCACTTCGGTAAGAACTAGCCCTGTGCTGCAGATCTCCCAGGGGAAGAGACACAATTTTAGCAGTATCTGGTCCCTTAGTAATTTGATTCAACTCAGCTGTAGCAAAGATTTCCTGCTTCATCAGGTACTGACTCTAAACCTGTGGGTTGACGCAAGGGACTGTAACTCTCCCAGAGCACCGCAAGAGGCAGGGTTTTGTTGGGTTTTTTTTGAAAGTGCCTGCAGCGACACACTGAAAATACAAGCAAGAAAGTCTGCATATTTCTCTTTCAGTTTGAGGAAACTTTATTTCCAGAGGGTTCAATACTGGCTAGAGAAGCCTGTGGCTTCTGGTCTGTGCGAGCATGGTTTCCATTTGAAAAGTCACTTGACTGGAATTTCCCAGGACTGCTTTGAGGTTCAGAAAGCCACATGCTACTTCCCTGGTAATTTCGTCGCAGCTGCTAGGAAGGATCTGTTGGTGAATCAGTGGGAGTGACTTTGAACGCCTTGGGCTGAGGGAAGCCAGAGCGGGAGCGGGCTGTAGAGCATGTACTTTGACTGAGTCATGCGAAGGTGGTCAGCTGGCAGAGTATCGTTTCTCTCAGCACAGGGACAGAAAGGGGAGGGAGATGGGAGAGTGATTTTAGGCTCCTGTCTGGCAAGGACAGCTTTCGATAAAACCTTCTAGAATGTGATCAGTAATCCTTGTGAATGTTTTTTTTTTTTTTTTAAACCAGCCTGGTCCCTTTGACAAAAAACCATCCTTCAGACATTGACAGGCCATGGTGCTTATCTACACAACAAGCTGTTGTTCAAGTCTCAAGAGCGGGCTAAGCCACTTTTTATTTATTTTATTTACTTCAGTGATACTGTGTCTGTCTCCCCAGTGGGGACCTAAAGCAGCTTACATCATTCTCTTCGCCTCATTTTCTCCTCACAACAACCCGGTGAGGTAGGTTGCCAGTGAGAATGGCCCAAGATCACGCAGCAAGCTTTCATGGCAGGGTGAGGCTTCAAACCACTAATCACACTAGTTCTCCAGTTTCTTGGTCAGCTGACATCTGTACTGTCTGCTATGACTGAGAGGGAGAGCCAAGTGGACTTTATGGTTGTGGAGATCTCATCTGACACTCTAACCATCATACCATATTGGAGCAGCATTTCCCCATGCCTGCTTTCCACGCCTTTGTGGTTATATTTACTACTATACTAGAGTCGGATTCGACTGGCTTTCGAGCAAGGGAACCTATACCTTTACCTTTTATACGGACGGTGCCAAAGAAATGGAACTATATGGATGGTGCCAAAGAAATGAGTTATTCCAGCTTAGACAAATGGTTATGGGATGGGAAAGATTTGCATAACTGGCCCCACCTATGCAGTTCTTCCAAACATTCTGCAAAGGGTTTGGCTTGACCAAGATGTGTCTCCTGAAAGGGTGGAGTTGTGGTTCATGTTGCAAGCTATTCTGGTCCCTTCCAAACAAACCTGAGTTGACTTTTGGAAAGGGAGCTCCTCCAAAAGGTGTTTCCTCTAACTTTAATAATTTCAAAACTTGATTATGCTGTTAACAATTAGGTTGCAACATTCTGGTCTGTTGTGGCTGACGACTGTAAGCATGTTCTCATTTGGGGAGAGCCAAAAAACTTGTGCTTCAGGAAGACAGGGACCACAGACTAGCTTTTCAACCAGCACCAGAATGGAAACAACCCAATATTGGGGTGGGATCAGTGTGCCTTCAGTCACAAAAGAATCATGCCTTCTTCCAAAGAATGAATTGAGCATACATTTGTATTCTCCACAAATAGGTCAGATTGTCCCAATAGTGTAATCAAGACCATTTGGAGTTGCCAGCCAAAGCCATACACACCAATCCAGCCAAGACTTCACCAAACATGCTCCCCCCTCCAACTGGCTATCTCATCTCTGCCCAGAATCTTAAGCGCCTCCTCCTCCTTTTCATCAAGTCAGAGGATATTCCTGGCTCACTCCATTGCCCTTTCCTGTCTTTGTAAGCTTGGAAAGAAAATACACTTGTATGTGACCCAAGCTTCTCAGCCTGTAAGTGGGGTCAGAAACTGTCCTTACACTGAGCTTCTGTCTGCCTGGATTTCCCTTTGTCTTGTGAGTGGCACGCAGTTCTAGGCACCTGTCAGGTATCTCTGCTGCTCTTCTCCCTTTTGGGTAATGCTGGATTGCTCGTTCACTGGATGCCTGGACCCTCAGACTGGCACTCAGATTGGCTACCTGGGCCTGCCGTAGGTTTGCCAAGAGGAGAAAAGAAAAAACAGAGGATTCGTGTGTGGAAATGGGCAGTTGAAGCTTTCCATGGCATGGAGGGAAATGACACCCACCTGGTAAATAACATCCCATTAGGCCTCTATTAAAGGGACAGTCTGCCGTAGGTTTGCCAAGAGGAGAAAAGAAAAAACAGAGGATTCGTGTGTGGAAATGGGCAGTTGAAGCTTTCCATGGCATGGAGGGAAATGACACCCACCTGGTAAATAACATCCCATTAGGCCTCTATTAAAGGGACAGAACGCTTTTATCCAGGCCTATTGGCAGCTCTAACCTGCCTGGAAAGGTAGATATAACCACCCCACTTTCAAAACCAAGATGGGAAGTCTGTACTGAAGACTTTCCAACTTTCTTGGGAAACAGATGCTGCCCCTGAACCTTTTAAAGTACTAAACTAAAGCTGACATCACAATTATTTGTAACGATAATCTTCTTCCTAGTGAAATGTTGATAGG
>NW_015164721.1:194271-202113 GCF_001447785.1 Gekko japonicus | reverse complement strand
TTAAAGTGCATCACATGGAAATGTTAAAAACACAGCAAGCAGTGACAAATGACAGGACATTATTTGCATGTAAAAGTTAATTTTTAAATTTAACTAAATCCTGTCCCCGGGCTTCCAGTCCCCACTCAAATATTCTTTTTTTCAGAAGAAACCTGGGTTTTTGGTGGATTTTTTTTTTTTTTTGCTCAAAATACAGCTCTTTGAGACACGATAAAGTTCTGAATAGCATAAAGAGAAAAAAATACGTAATGTACAAACACTGGGCCATTTAAAACTGAGGCAAGATATATATATGATTGCTTCGTTTTCATCACTTATCTTTTCCCTTTCATAAAATCACCTCATATTATGCTACAAGATTCTATATAACCATAATCCCTCATCAAGCCACACGCACAAGGCGTGAGAGAAAAATCAGTCATCATCGACACTATTAATGACGTATTTTCCAGCAGTGTGTGAATTATGTAGCTCGCATTGCAGTTCCGGTGTGAATTATGTCATGGAGACTGTTAACCTGCTGCCGTAACAATAGGAGCAGATAATTAAAAAACAAAAAACAAAAACAGAGCCACAAGAAAGTAACTTCACTGGACTTGCAATACACAGGCCATTATTAGTGTTTTCACTGTTACCTTCTCGTATCATTCATTTACTAAATCTTTATAGGGAAGTGAGGTTAACATCCATTTTGCATTCTGCTTGAAACTCTGCTTGAAACTGTCTCCTAGACGCACCTTTCCACTATGCTGTCTTCCTCGCCTTTCAATTTTAAAATGGCCAGATGGAAGAATGGAAGACTCTGCCTTTTTTATCATTTTTCGTCTGGAGATTTCACAATCCATTTTAAAAAAACTTAATATAATAATTCTGCATGCATGTGTGTGTGTGTGAGTGTGTGAGAGAGGGAGAGTACCTGGTTGTGCCTGAAAGGGAACAGGGACAAGTAAATTCAGTCTGAAGCAGCAGAACAAAGTTTGAGTCCAGTGGCTCCTTTAAGACCAACAAAGTTTAATTCTGGGTATGAGCATTCGGGTGCTTGCACAGAAAAGCTTATACCTTGAATTAAACTTTGTTGGTTTTAAAGGTGCCACTGGACTCAAACTTTGTTCAGGGACAAGTAAACAATGAGATCATACAATCCACAGTGATTTCATTCCTTTTTAAAAATGAAGCTCACTGACAACAACAAAAAAATGGTGTTTCCACAATAAGGCCCTTTGCTGCTAGACAAGCAATGTTCCACTGCAACTGTGGTTTTACAACTGACCTTTAAAAAAAAAAAAAAACCGGAACAGGCCACAACTCTTGTTTACATTACTCCTGTATAAGATGGCTGATCTAGCATATAGCAGATGGGCAGTAACCCTACTTCTTATTTTTTTTACCTCTAAAGACATGCAAAAGTGGCATTTTGTAATGTAGCTCTACACTAAAAAAATGTGTAGAGATTTGCAGCCTGAGAAGTTGATTCAAAAATGGTTTATACCCTACTATAAGGATTTCCACTACAGACTCACAGTGTTTATGGACATTGTTTCCAGACACTGTTTCTAAGCTAACAGATGAAGCTGCAATGGTTAATCACCACTGCAAAGTTTGTTACTTATCTATAGTCATGAATTACATTAATATAATGTAATATTACATTATAATGTAACAGAACGTAATATAATATTACATTAATCCGATTTTGTGCTATTGGGATTTTTTTCTTTAATGGCCAATGACAGGAGAAGCCATTTTGCAGGGGGTGGAGATGCAGACACATAAAGCAAGCTGTAAAACAGTATCACCAGCAGCTATGACAATATCTGTGCCATGGAATACACCTCTGAGGCATGGTTCTGTGCCAGTTCCCACACATGTAAAGATTATGCTGCTATGCCATTTAAAGCTGGAAAAAAAATTACCACGAATGAACACTTGAAAAACATAGAAGAAGAAGAAGCGGAGGAGGAGGAGGAGATTGGATTTAGACCTCAACTTTCACTACCCGAAGGAGTCTCAGAGCGGCTTACAATCCCTTTCCCTTCCCCTCACCACAACAGACACCTTGTGAAGTAGGTGGGGCTGAGAGAGCTCTCTCGAGAACTGCCCTTGAGAGAACAGCTCTGAAAGAACTTATGACTGACCCAAGGTCACACAAGCAACTGCATGTGGAGGAGCGGGGAATCAACCCCGGTTCTCCCAGATTAGGGTCTGCGCTCCTAACCACTACATCAAACATAGGAGTATTATACTGGTCTATGACCGTAATAAACTTGATGATGAACATAGGAGTACAAGAGAGAGAGAGCACAGGAATGCAGTTTGTTTGGGAGGGGGAACATCTAGATATTGTGGGAGACATCACTATCAAAGGGGAAACATTCATGCAGGAAAGTCAAAAGCTCAAAAGAACTAAGAAGAAGAGATTGGATTTATACCCCGCCCTTCACCACCCAAAGGTGTCTCATGTCTCAGAGCAGTTTACAAACTCCTTTCCCTTCCCCTCCCCACAACAGACACCCTGTGAGGTAGGTGGGGCTGAGAGAGCTCTGACAGAAACTGCTCTTTTTCAAGGACAGCTCTTATCAGAACTACGGCTTGCCCAAGGTCATACAGCCAGGTGCAAGTGGAGGAGTGGAGAATCAAACCCGGTTCTCCCAGATTAGAGTCCGCGCACTTAACCACTACACCAAACTGGCTCTCCACATGTAAAGTAAAGAAAATATCTCCACCCAATGCTTCTGACAGAACTGGTTCCAAACCTCCCATTGTTTCCTACCACCTTCCGTTAATTTTTGCATAAGTTGCAGTCGTGCAGAACTCGGGTGATGAGTATTACCATACATAACCACACCTAATTTATATACTTTTGGATCATTAGGGGAGAGAAATATATCAGTCATAGAATTTTCAATGGACAGTGTCAATATACTATATGGTATATATAATCAGCCAGTATCATAATGGCCCTGTATAAATCAATGGTGTGGCTTTATTTGGAATACTGTGGACAGTTCTGGTCACCACACCTCAAAAAAGGTATTACAGCATTGGAAAAGGTGCAAAAAAGGGCAACTTAGGCTGCGGTCACACGGAACATTAGCCATGCGAGTCAGACGGAAGACATGCGGGTTTTCCGGGCGCGATCCCACCGGCACATCTGGGAAGTGTAGCACTCCCGTGGCTCAAACGAGGCTTCCTGCCGAAACCACGCGGCAAAAAACTAGTACCTCCGAGGTACTAGTTTCCGGAAACCGCGGGGCAAGGGCGGGCGTCTGATCGCGTTTCCGGTGGCATCCGGCGCCCGCCCATGTTCCCTGGTGAAAAAGTTTTTTTTTTCTTCTAGTCTTTGTGGATGCGCAAAAGCACACAACGGAGCATGCGCAATCATGGTGGAAACAAAAAAAAACCCTTCCAGTTTGCCGCACCGCGCACTTCGTTTTTGCGCGCGGGATTGTTCTGCGATCGGCACCTCTCCTTTCCCACGGAACCTCCACAGTACCTCCACGGGAGGTCTGATCAGGTAACCGCGCCTTAGTTTGCCCCGGGGCAAACTGCCACACTTCCCCCCCGCAGTTTCCTGCCCGTGTGACCGGGACCTAAAATGATTAAGGGGGTGGAACACCTTCCCTATGAAGAAAGGTTAAAGAGGTTAGGGCTCTTTAGCTTGGAGAAATGACGACTGGGGGTGATATGATAGCGATTTACAAAATTATGCATGGTGGGTTTGAGAAGGTAGAGAAAGAAGTACTTTCCTCCCTTTCTCACAATACATGAACTCATGGGCACTCAATAAAATCAATGAGCAGCAGATTTAGAAAATGAAGTATTTCTTCACCCAAAGAGTGATTAACACATGGAATTCACTGCTGCAGGAAATGGTGGCAGCTACAAACAGCTTCAAGAGGGGACTGGATAAACATATGGAGCAGAGGTCCATCAGTGGCTATTAGCCACAAGGTATAGATAGGAACTCTCAGTCTGGGGCAAGTGATGCACTGTATTCTTGGTGCTTGGAGGGGCAACAGTGGGAGGGCTTCTGGAGTTCTGGCCCCACTGATGGACCTCCTGATGGCACCTGGGTTTCGGCCACTGTGTGATAACAGAGAGTTGGACTGGATGGGCCATCGGCCTGATCCAACATTGGCTTCCCATTATGTTCTTATGGTACATTGAACTGGAACCTTACTCGACATGTTTTCAGAAATAAGTATGTTTAGCTTAGGTGCTTGCGAAAGAGCTATGTATAATACTTTAACCCATGACAATTCACTGTCAGTTTAGATTTTTATAAGCTTTGTCTGGAAATGGGAAAGCACTTGTTTGCTTTCAAAGAGTAGGGAAGAAAAGAAGAGGCTGCACACAAGAAATACCAATATGCAAAAAGAAGCCCAGTCTCTGCCTGTCTCCATGAAAATGGCAACTACAATTTTGATGTACTTCATTCCAGAATCTAAATACCCAATCAAAATGTGTGTGTGTTTCAAAACAGACCTATTTCACCAATAATACCTATGGTGTAATAAGCCATCTGCATTCAGGAAAGGGGATTAAATAGATTCATGGAGAATAGGTCTATCAGTGGCTACTAGCCATGGTGACCGAGGGGAACCTCCATATCACGACGCACTAAACCTCTAAATCCCAGAGTCAGAAGGCAACAACAGGGGAAGGTCTCGGCCTCTATGCCGTGTTGTTGGTCCTTCAGAGGAAGTTGGCCATTGTGTGAGAGAGGATGCTGGACTAGATGGCTTCTGGAGTTCTGGCCCTGCTGGTGGACCCCTAATGGCATGTGGGTTTTGGCTACTGTGTGACACAAAGTGTTGGACTCAATGGGCCACTGGCCTGATCCAGCATGGCTTCTCTTGTGTTCTTATGACCACTGGTCTAAATCCAGCAGGGCCCTTCTTATGTTCTTAAGAAATGGTCTAGCTCCCCATTCATGTACTCATGGGTGTCTCTAGTTGGCCTCCCATGCTGGCAACTCTCCTGCATGTGAACAGCTGTGTGCACCCAATCAAACGCTTGCAGGGGTTGCTGGCTTGGTCCCATGATAGTCAGTATATGAAGAATCACAGTAATAGCTCCAGGGGGCTGAGGGAGATTTAGACTCATGCCTCTCCCATACACCTTGGAAAAAACTACTTTTGACATTTTGGTAATATATGGGGAATCCATCAACATTGCACACACCAGTATGTGTGTGGGGGACCCCTTGGATCACAGCCAGTTCACGGAAGAGTTCTGCACATCAGCAAAGTATTTTCTGCTTCACAAAGACTGAAATGTGGTGATCTGGCAGCATCTAAACCTCTGCATCTTGCTGAGCTCTGATTGACAATAGAGTGCAGGTCATATGCAGGGATTTGCAATACTAAAAAAGATTGCAAGGTTTGTAGCTTTTCTGCACCCCCTACAAGCGGACAACATTATTTGTACATTTGCGTATGTATTCACAGCAGCATGTACAGCATAAATGATATACTTCTGGATGTGGAAAAGGTGGTTCCTTCAAAATAAAAAGTATAAGAAAATATAATACAAAATAAAAATTATTTA
This sequence comes from Gekko japonicus, assembly GCF_001447785.1. Taxonomy (NCBI): domain Eukaryota; kingdom Metazoa; phylum Chordata; class Lepidosauria; order Squamata; family Gekkonidae; genus Gekko; species Gekko japonicus. Next base: position 196,563 of record NW_015164721.1, on the reverse strand, counting down.
AAAAAACCCCAGTACTTTTAAAAAAGAAAAACCCATTGGATTTGATTTTACAGTGCCTGGCATAACAAGGCTCACTGGATCCGAATGCGAACGTTCACAGCAGTAGCTCTGATGTTAGAAGTGGTAGAACCCAGTTTTTCTTTTCCTAGAGCAATACCGAGGCAAAACAAAACGAACAAAATAAAGGAAATTATTTGCTGCAGGTAACTAAGCACAAACACACAACTAGAGTTAACAACAAGATACTGGAGAGAAGTATTATGAATAAGCTTAGAAAACCCTGACCACAGGAGAGCTTTTACTTTACTGTGTTATAAGGCCCTACCTTCTGCTGTTTTGGAAGGTAAATATAAGAGGATACCATATGAAAAATGTTTATGTCTCTGTGGAGATGGGAGTGTTGAGTCGCTTGTGCATGTAGTCTTTGACTGTAAAATATACGAGTATCTTAGGGAAATATATATTAAACCTATAATAGATAGCCTGCCAGGCAAAACTAGAAGGGACTATCTTGCAATAATGGTAGCCGATAGGAACAGGGAAATTACCCTTAAGGTGGCAAAATATGGATGGATGGCCCATTAACGGGAGGAAAATCTGGCTAGATATGATTTATAATAGATAAATGATATCCAATAATAATTTGTATGAGGTATTTTATCTATGTATAATTGAATAGTATCAGTAGTTTTAATGTATATTTAGATTTTAATGGTTACCTATAGTTTTTATCTAGGGCTGTGGTGGCCCAACTGGTTAAGACGCTGAACTGCAGACCAGAAGGTCAGTCGTTCAGCAGTTCAAGATTCGAGTGCCGCATGACGGAGTGAGCTCCCATCTCTGGTCCCAGCTCCCGCCAACCTAGCAGTTTGAAAGCAAGAAATTGCAAGTAGATAAATAGGCTTGGAAACGGAAATGAGCACCGCATCCCTAGAGCTGAATTTGACTGGCTTTTGAGCAAGGGAAACCTTTACCTTTGCTACAGTTTTTATGTTATGTTGTACACTTTTTTAATGTTTGCCAGGGCTATTTTTGGGCAGGAACGCACAGGAACGGGGTTCCGGCTGGCTCCAGAGTTGGCCACGCCCAGCAGGAACTCATTAGCATAATAGGCCACACCCAACAGCAGAGACTCATTAGGATTGGCTACCTTAGGGGTGTGTGGCCTAACATGCGAAGGAAAAAAGCCCTGGGTTTTGACAACAAACAAGGTAAACAGAATAAGAAGCAAAAGGTGGGTGTGGCTGGATGACCACACTTCTGGTAACACAGGAGTGTGGCTTCATATGCTAATGATCTGTGCTGTCAGGGGTGTGGCCTAATATGCTAATGAGTTTCTGCTGTTGGGTGTGGCCAATTATGCTAATGAGCTCATGCTGGGCTTTTTCTACCAAAAAAGCCCTGATGTTTGCTATGGCTGGACGCTAATGCAATAAACATCTTTGACCTTTGCTATGATAAGCATGAGTACCAAACAGAGTCTACTGTCCCAGGAAGACTTCTGCCCTGATTCATTTAGAGTACTGACTCTCATATTTAGGCTTCCCTGACTATGTTGTTTCATCCCGTTCCCGATACTTCAAATCCTCATGCAGCAAGCCAGGCTATTTGCAGTAGGAGGCATAGAAATGTTTTAAATAAATAGCAGTAAACAAATAATAATTGTTCGGCAGGAGTGTGTGGGGATGGGATTTGCTTTTCCCTGTACTTGCAAAGTAAGTAATTGGAAGTATCGCCAATGATCAGGCTAGGACTTCAGCTTTTAGCATTGCGAACTGTATATACACTAGCTTGGGTGCTGCAGAAGCACATCCACTGGATTCAGGTTGGTGTATATTAACGTTCGTGTTGTTCCATACAGCTTTAAAGTAGGGTCATGCATAGAATTTTTTTTTTGGGGGGGGAGCATTTTGAATTGGGCTCCTTTGTGTCTTGGACAGCAAGTGGCCTTGTAGGCCAACTTGAACTGAAACAAGCTTTCCCCAAAGTTGCTGGTCTTTTCTTTGGAAATGTCCACAAGCCCCCCAGTAGAGAAGGGAAGCTTTATTGCTCCTCTCCTTAAAAATTCAGTAAAAACTGACAATTGACTAGGAGCCTGGTACTCTTTTCATTGGACTCACTGCCAGGAAGCCATTCTTTCAAAAACCCACATTAAGTACTAGAAACTCAAGCACACCCAGTGTGGACACTAGGGGTGATTTCCCACAAGCGCTGCTCCGTGCTCACTCTTCTCTTTGGCCCGATGGTACGTGTCAATTTCACACAAGCTGCTGCGCGACCGCATTTTGCCCT
>NW_015164721.1:179304-192187 GCF_001447785.1 Gekko japonicus | reverse complement strand
GGAGAGAAATGCTGCAGGATTGCCTGTTAAAACTGAGAATCAGAAACTACCGGTAGGTAGGTTTGGTCAAACCACCAAGCCTGGGAGCGAACTTGATGGGATTCATTAGAAAAGCTTCACTGTATTTCTTTTTGGAAAAGAGACAAGTCATACAAATACTCTAATCAATATGTTGCGTATACAGGAAATACTCAAGACTTTTCACGTATCATTTTTTAAAAAAATATACACCTCAATATGCGTGAAGCACACGTGTCTCTCTTTCAGGTATGCTCCTCAGGCAAGCAAGATGCGCTTCAGCTCTCTGTTGAGGGCACGTTTAGTGGGAAAACATGATTTGCTGCCACATAAGGTATAAAATGGCCTTCAGCAAAACCAGGGCAACACTCTCCCTGCCAATTGTCAGGATACATCTTTTTTGGTACTGCTTTGTGAAGAAACTTAACAAAATGTAGAAATCCAGGACTTCAAAGAAACACACATGTGGCTGCAGCTTCACTAGCTATGTCATGCTATAAAATAGCAGCACTAGCTATATGTGACCCTCTTGATACACGTGGTCACCATTTTAGCGTGAATAGGGCAATGCATATATGTTCCAGCTTTGGTATGTGCAATCAGGAGCCCGGGTTTTTTGAGGGTACACATCTGCACATGCCAAATCTGGACAATACATGAACTTGGACAGGTAACTCACTCTCCCATTATGCCAGCTGGGAGTGCTAGAATCATAATGAGTGAGCAGGGCTACAGTGATCATCTCAACATATGTTTGATTTGCTAGATGCTGATGCTTGACTTGTGGTACATTCTAGGTTATACAGGCTTACCCTGGTGGCAGCGTGATCCAGTCCACCCAGCTGTGCAATTGCATTGATATGGAGCCACACAATGACCTCCATTCAGACAATGCAGGATGCAAATTGCTAAACAGAGAACAGGGAGAAAAGGCATAGAGAGATGAAATAAATACAAGGACAGTAGTTCTCAGACTTTAATAAATCATACTTCCCACCCCATTTTGATTTAAAATCTTCTGTGGACTCCCTCTCATCCCCCCTTTCCAGTTCCCGTCACATGCTGAACAGCCCTTTATCACGGAGCACAGGGCAACCTGTGCATGCCCCAATGAAGCCTTGGTCCTCTTGTGTTTTCAAAACAAATACAGTGAGAATGCTATCAGTCTTTTAAAAAAGCAAGTTTAAATAAAGTGTTTAATTTCTTTGTACTTGGCTTAAGAAGTCAGGTTCTGAGGGTAGATGATTCCACGGGGCCACAACTCAAAAGGCCCTGACTCAAGATCTAATTCATGTTACTCCTTGAGTGGAACCGGAGATAGAGACACCGAATAATTGAACAAGGATGGGAAGAACCTGGAAAACCTTTTCCAGAGCTATTCATAAAAAAGACTAAAAACAGGATCACACACAAACAGAGCTGAGTCAGTGTTCATCTGAAAACGACCAATGGCAATTATTGTCTATGGGTATGTTGTGGCATCTTTCTGTTTCTGTGCTATGCAAACTAGATCAATTTTATTCCAGAACTAAGAGAACAACCCTAAGCAGGTCTACTCAAAAGTAAGTCCCATCTTAGGCAGTGAGGCTTTCTTCCAGGGAAGTGTTCTCAGGACTGGAGCATAAGGGCATTAGGACTGTATCTACTCGGTGAGACCGCCTAGGGCTGAGCTGTTGCTACCAGCGACCAATCAACACATTTTCAGGCCAGTGCTTTGAGGAGATTTGAAAGCCAGGTGATGGTGAGTATGTTGATGGTGGCAGCCTCCACTCTTTGAAAGCAGGGGTAGGCTTGCCAGCCGCCAGGTCTGGGTGAGGGAGCCCTTGATTTCAGCTACCAGCGACCAATCAACACATTTTCAGGCCAGTGCTTTGAGGAGATTTGAAAGCCGGGTGATGGTGAGTATGTTGATGGTGGCAGCCTCCACTCTTTGAAAGCAGGGGTAGGCTTGCCAGCCGCCAGGTCTGGGTGAGGGAGCCCTTGATTTCAGGGGCTTCTCCCCATTGTGGACCAGCTGGCTGATGGGGAAAACCCTGCCCCAAGTGATGTCATCACGTGACTCCCCTCCCCGCCCCGGCAATGCCCCCCCCCCCGGCCACAGTGACGAGGGGACCTGGCAACCCTGAGCAGGAGAAGCCAATTCAGCCCCCTTCCCTTGAGATTCCCTGCTCGCAATCCTAGAAAACAGAGAGTTCTATTTTCATGCTCGCCAGATGGGTCTGATGAGGGCCCATTCTCTTCCTCCTGAGAAATGTTGTACTAGACCAAGAAAATGGAGTGTGTGAAAGCCATTAACTAGAATGATATAAAGTAGAATGGCCGGCCTCAGAGTGGGGGTCTTTTTTGCTTGTGATGAGGGGGTGAGAGAAAGGAAAATGGATTTGACAGGTCTACAAAGAGACTTGTACAGCACTGTAAATCAGCATGTGTCACAACAGGCTTCGGAGAACTAGGAACAAAAGGGCACAAAAAAGCCTTCAATATCTGAAAGGGCATTCTGAAAACAGACCACTCCAGAATTGAATAAGCTGGACAAAGTTCTCTGCACACAGAGTGTTTCTCAGGAGAGCACCACAGGGCTGATTCACTCGGAGGACCCCCCCGAGGCTGACAGCTAATTTCTTCCCTGTCAGCTATTGCCGCCAACATATACTGTAAGGTAGCTGTGAATATTGTACTACGATGTGCTGAATTCTCTCAGGACCAGTGTTTAAGATGCAAATTTGACCAAAAGTACAACAACCACCACAAAAAAAACCCCAAACCCTGAACACATATCTACAAGTAGTTGCTCATTTGGATGAATCCTGCAATCCAGCTGTGGCCTGACCCCACAGCATCCACAGCATTATGGCCCTTACAAGTCATGGTATTAGGTAGGCAGGTTTAAACCTTCCTTGTAGGACATTCCTACCACAGGAACGCATGAACTCTGATGGATCTAGGCAGCTGTCTGTTCCTTTGCATATAAAAGGGAACTGGGATGTGAACTGAAATGGCAGAATACAGTGGTCTGGAGCAGTAAAAAAGCTGTTTATGTCTAAGATGACACTAAGGTAAGGAAATGTGCTATGACATATCAAATACAGAGCCAGATTCTTCGAAGAAAAGACACATGCCTCGGGTAATCAAAAAATATAGAAGTCTGAAGAATTTATTTAATTATATCCCACTTTTCTCCCCAGTGGGGACTAGAGATGGGTATGAACCAGGAAAATGGAGGCCCAGGTGGCAGCCACTGCCAGATCTGCATTTTACCATCTTAGGCAGGCTCGGCAGCTGGTTCCCTTCCTCGACCGCGGTGACCTGGCTACAGTGATCCATGTGATGGTCACCTCAAGGCTGGACTACTGTAACGCTCTCTACATGGGGCTGCCTTTGTCGCAGATCTGGAAGCTGCAGCTAGTGCAGAATGCGGCAGCCAGGCTGTTGATGGGTCTCCCCAAGTGGGAGCACATCAAACACAGAAACTCATTAGCCAGCCCAGACCAAGTGTCTCCACCTGACAAGCTTAACATCAGAAGTCCTCCCTTGCCAGACCACAATAGAAGTCCATTACACATAGCAACAGACACGTCAGTGCTACTGGTGACCCGGCACGTACCTCCTGCATCCGCCCAGACACCTCCCCTTTAGTTAATCGATAGATTGAATATTGATATCACAGCCAATCACTGACCTTTAGGGTCGGGCTACCTGGTAATCCGTTTGAGCCCACCCCTCTCCCCCTCGCAAGAGGCTTTAAAACATCAAACCCAACATGGCCAAGCAGCCTACCCCTCTCCGATACCTACGACCCCTATCTTGTCTGCTGACCCTCTCTTGCCAAGCTTTCTATCTGAAACCCTACAAACCGCTTTGCCTTAGTCTGCAGCTAAGGTCAATCCACGTGTTCCGGCTGGTCTGGATTCACGTGTTTTCCACCCCATTTTCTCCCCCTCCGTCCTCCCTCCAGCTGGAAGTTTTAGGAGCTGAGCCACGCCGTAGGTAAATATACCCCACCAACGATACTCCTGCTAATGCAACCGTGCTGTGATATCTAACTTGCTTTTCTTAGTTCTTGTGTGTTTGTGTGGTTTTTATTATTATTCTTGTGTGATTGAACTATATCCAGTAAAGAAAGCTTTGTTTTACTTCTGTTTCGTCTCTTCATTGAAACGCACCGGCATAGCCCACAATCCTAGGGGAAGGTGGAGGATTTAGGAGGCATTTATTCAATCAATCATTCATTTGTGGTTTTTGCAGTTGCCCTTCTGCCCAATACTGTCTAATGAAAAATAAAACGATAGCTTTTATTATTAAATGTCATCACGCACATACAGAAGATTGGAGAATGAATCTGGAAAAATACCCCATATTAATAAATACAAATATTATATTGGAACAATTTTAATAAACGGTTCAATCCCAAAAACCAATTTCCTGGGAGTAAGCCCTACTGAATAGACTCAAGAGAGATTCTGAGTAGACCTGCTTAGGACTGCTCTCCTAATGTGCTATGCTAGAAATGACTTATTATTCTGCTAGTGGTTCTCAACTTGTGGGTCGTGACCCCTTTTGGGGGTCGAATGACCCTTTCACAGGGGTTGCCTAAGACCATCGGAAAACACAAATTTTCAATGGTCTTATGATAGCAACGAAAATAATTTTATGGTTGGGGGTCACCACAACATGAGGAACTGTGTTAAAGGGTCGCGGCATTAGGAAGGTTGAGAACCAAAGTAACATCTTCTAACTCTTGTTGGGCATATTTGGGACGGGGTGCCAACTTTTAAGCTGGTCCCTCTAGCTGTCCCTTTAAGCAACCCATTGATCAGCGGCGAATAGTAGGTGGCGTCACTTCCCTCCCTAGTTTGAAATCTTTCAGCTGTCCCTTTCAACTACCGGAAGCTTTATTAAAGAGACAGTATATCCCCCAGGGTTGCCAGTCAGTGTTCCCTCTAAGCTGAGTTAGTGCGAGCTAGCTCACCGTTTTTTAGCCTCCAGCTCACAGACTTTTGTCTTAGCTCAGGAAGGAGGGGCTCCAGAGCAAACTCATTTATGCAGTAGCCACATCGCTCACTCGCAACTTTAATGCCAGTAGCTCACAAAGTGACCTTGGTAAGCCTAGTACGCACATAGCCTGTATGTATGCATTCCACTGAACAAAGGTAGGTCCAGGGCAAAGCTCGCCACTGTGATGGTGCTTCTCTCTACCACCACACATTAGTTGTGTGTGATTCAAACATTCTCTGTTCAGGCATTTTGGGCCCCCACCAGTGCTCCCTCTAAGCTGGGTTAGTGTGAGCTAGCTCACAGTTTTTTAGCCTCCGGCTCACACATTTTTGTCTTAGCTCAGAAAGGATGGCTCCAGAGCAAACTCATTTATGCAGTAGCAACATCACTCACTCGCAGCTTTAATGCCAGTAGCTCACAAAGTGGAGTTTTTTGCTCACGAGACTCCCCAGCTTAGAGGGAACACTGGTTGCCAGCTCCAGGTTGGGAAATTCCTGGAGATTTTGGGGGGTGGATTCCTGGGGGGGGCGGGGACGGGAGGGACTTCAGTGGGGTACAATGCCATACAGCCCACCTACCAAAGCGGCCGTTTCCCCCAGGGGAACTGATCTCTGTCACCAGGAGAGCAGCTGTAACCCCAGGAGTTCTCCAGTCATCACCTGGAGGCTGACAAGCCTACCCCCATCCAGTTGACAACCCGGATCAGCAATGGGCAGCCATTTTGAGGAAGAAAGGGGTTAAAGTTTTGTTTTGAAAGGCTTCTTTCTATCCTTATGGTTCATAAAAGTAAAATACAGAAGTCCAGACATCATTCACTGTAAATACATCACAGACCTCCATTTTTAAATGACAATAAATGGAAGAATCTAAATGAAAACTATTTGAACGGTAATGAGCTGAAGCCAGCCTTAGCCTGATGCCTACAAATAGTTACATACAAAGGAGAAAGCAAGTCTGAGATTAAAGACATTCTGACTGCCGCACTCTGGCTACCTTCAGAGATCAAAAGCATATTTCCAAATACATTTATTTAAAACATGGGATGTCGCACCCTTTAAATCATGGGACTGATATGTTTCATTTTAATGACAACATTTTTTGGGGGGTGTCAAGTCACAGCTGATTTATGACTACCCTGTGGGTTTTCAAAGCAAGAGAGGCTGTTCAGAGGTGGTTTGTCATGGGCTGCTTACATGCCATGACCCTGGTATTCCTTGATGGGGGGGTGTCTCCCTTTCAAATACTGACCAGGGCCGACCCTGCTTAGCTTCCGAGATCTGATGAGATGAGACTAGCCTGGGCTATCCAGGTCAGGAATGGCAACATATACATGCATTATTTTTGGTTCTTTAAAACTTTTTTCTCAGATCATTCAGGCTTTTAGGGACACAAGTTGACATCTTATTTCTAAGATGTACCTCCAATGCTGAAGGTTAAAATCATTAGTTTGTTTTCACAAATAACCATTACATTTATTTTTGTCCTTCTTGTGTCTGTAATTCCAGTGTGAAATCTACATTGGATAGAATGCCCACTGGATTTAGAAATCTTCCTGCGTTCTACCCACGTTAACTACATTTACAAACATTGCATTGTAAGGCATTCTTAGGGTTGCCTGTGGAAAAACGCCCTCTTCCTGGAATCTCTTAGCACTTAAAACATTAAGGTAGCTTGCCGGCAATCTAATGTTTAGCACACTTACTTGAAAGCAAGTTCTGCCAAAATCAACTGGACTTACTTTCAAATAAAACATGGTTAACCTCAGGCTTTTAAGTTACATCATTAGGCATTACAAATGCTTATTTTGGAAGGAGCCCTAGTTTGCTTTCTCTGCTGGGTATCAATTCCATTGATGAGACATGGCTCCAGATAAGGACAGCGTCATTTACTGTAGAGTGTCATTTGTGGACCCAGCCCCTCTCCGTGTCCCAAAAGTGTGTGTGTGTGTGCGTGTTTCCATTTATTTTGCAACTGGAACATCAAGTGCACTGTTTTTTCCCTGCGACACACTTGACTGCAATCTTTCAACAGCCTGCCTGCATTTCATTCTCTGAAGTGCAAATTCAGGCTTGGGTTTTATTCCGACCCCACCCACCAACACATCTTTGGGTACAGGCTGTTTCACCAGCAGCCAAAGTACTAGCAAATGAAGACATTGTCACCATGTGCTCCTTCAGTGTTTGGCTGCCATTTACCTCTGAACTGGCCTTGCCTGGGAGGCAAGGGATCTGTTGTGATGTGCATCTTGTTTTTTTATGGCCTTTACTACTCCTAGTGCTTGTCATTCCACTTCAGACAGATGATGCATTGTGGTAAGTGGCATAAACAGGACAGGGAGGATCTGGGATTTAAGAGCACTGTCCTAAGCTTCTAAACCCCTTGACTTCAAATGCCCTTTGAATAATGTTAACTCCTGTTTATGACTGCAACATTGCAAACTTCCTATTGGAAGATGAGCCTTCAGATTTTTGAACTGATGCCTGTCAGATGCCAAAGGCACCTGTTAATCTGAAGGAAGTGGGAGTTCTCTAAAAGGACAGTTCTGTCTCGTTTCTGAATGTCCCATGCAGTTAAACACTTGGAGCACAGGAGGCAAACAGAATGCAATCAGTGTGCACAATTCAATGGCAGCTGAGATGGGTGGAGGCAAGTCAACCTGGGTGAGTCAACAAGACATCCGAACTAACAATCTGGAAACTGAGTCCAGTGCCCTCACCATTTGACTACTGTAACCAGTAATTTGTGACTCCAGTGTTTTAACCCTATACAAATATGCAAAACCATGCCTTTTCCTTGTTCAAGGTTTGCTAACCTGAATGACTATTATTTTTTAGTTAGCACTTCTATGGCAAAATACATTTTGATACTGATTAATTAACTCTCCTAGTATAGCAAGTGTGATACAAACAAGCAGCCCAGTGTGGTGTGGTCAACAGAACATTAGGGTTTGGAAACGCCAAGCAAATTCCTGTATAGCTATGTCACATAAAGGGAGTGTCAGAGTGAGAAGATATGAGGTGTCAGATTCAGATGATGGTCATCTAAGTGACAGCTGACAGTCCTTCGTGCCAGCAGTATTAGCTGGAGAAAACTGGTTCTGACTGGCTTGGTGATAGCTGTCTCAGAATGACTCAGCAGAGAGTGCTGATTGGTTAATGTACATATAAAAGCAATCACTGTACAGTCCACTTTTCCCTCTTTGATGTGTTGGTGTATGGCGGAGCACTTTGTCGGTTGGACTTGAGTATACCTGCACTGCTTAACAGGACTTTTTGTAAATAAAACCTTGTAAATATTCCTTCCCACCTAACTGTGTGGACATTGGACTCTTTTGGGACTTGGCTCTGCACTATACTGTGCAACTCTGCTCTGGTGGTAACTCACCAGCCACTAACCCTAACCCTAACAGGGAGGCCTCAGGGAAGCCACCCACCTCACAAAATTGTTGTGTGTGCATCCTACCCCACCCCTTCTCCAAGAAGTTCAGGGTGGCATACCTAGTTCTCCTTTTCTCACTTTAACCTCTGCGAGATATGTGAGTCTGCGAGATAGTGTGACCGCTGGTCCAAAGTTACCCAGCGAGCTTCATGGCTGAACGGGAACCTGAATCTGGGACTCCCAGACCCTACTCTGACACTCTGACTACGGCATCATACTGGATCTCTCCTTGTAGGGATCCAAATATAACAAATTAATGAATTCAGATAAGGGTACATACGCTCTTCACAGAGGCGGCCCATCCATCCCTCTGGACAGGAGCATGCATTGGGCCGCTCACAGACGCCACCATTCTGACAGGGGAACCGACATATAGCTGGGAAGAGGGGAATAACATCAAGTTAGAACATGTCATTCAATAGACATCACTCAGTGGTGTTCATGGCCTTATAAGGGAATGTAAATGTACAGAGTTTTAACCAAAGCCTTTAACCTTTCTTGTTTACAAGTTATTTATCATGTGCCCTAGTGTTTAAAAAGCTGAGCTGTTAGCCAGGAAGTCCTTCAGTACCCATTCTACCTCAGCCATGGATTCAGTAATGATGGGCAGACGCCACCTGTGCGCAAGTAAAAAAAAAGCGCTCACATTTTTGTGGGCATCCCTGTCATATGTTTCTGAATTTTCAATGGGTATATTTTTGGATGCTCACAAAACATGTGCACTTTAGGGGTGTACAAAAAAAAATAGTCAGCATTTTTCGTTTCGCGTCTATTGGACCCAATTTTTTTTTTAGTATTTCTGAAAAATCGTGGATCCCAATACTAGCATGGTATTCGGGTCCGGTTTTTTCCCAAAAATCTCACATTTGAGTGGGTCCGATAGACCAGAGAAATGCTGATTTAAAAAAAAGCCAGCCCGAGCCTGGGGCTGGCTTAGCTTCTCCTGCAGCGTGATTTAAACTGTGCTGCAGGAAAAGCTGGCCCCAGGATCTGCATGCAGTGGGGAGATCTCTCCCCACCGCATGCAGATCTGGCTTGGAGGGCTTCTCCTGTGACATGATTTAAACCATGCTGCAGGAGAAGCTGGCCCCAGGATCTGCATGTGGTGGGGAGCTCTCAGCTGATCCTGGGCTAGCTCCTCTTGCAGCTCAGTTTAAATGGAGCTGCAAGAGAGGATCAGCTGGGGCAGCAGGAGCTGAGAGCTCCACACCGCCTCGACTGGTAGTGCTTTCCACCACCCTGGCCGACACTGGGCTGGTTCCTCTTGCAGTTCGGTTTAAGCCAAGCTGCAAGAGGAGGGAAATATGGGACCCAAATATAACAAATTAATGAATTCAGATAAGGGTACATACGCTCTTCACAGAGACGGCCCATCCATCCCTCTGGACAGGAGCATGCATTGGGCCGCTCACAGACGCCACCATTCTGACAGGGGAACCGACATATAGCTGGGAAGAGGGGAATAACATCAAGTTAGAACATGTCATTCAATAGACATCACTCAGTGGTGTTCATGGCCTTATAAGGGAATGTAAATGTACAGAGTTTTAACCAAAGCCTTTAACCTTTCTTGTTTACAAGTTATTTATCATGTGCCCTAGTGTTTAAAAAGCTGAGCTGTTAGCCAGGAAGTCCTTCAGTACCCATTCTACCTCAGCCATGGATTCAGTAATGATGGGCAGACGCCACCTGTGCTCAAGAAAAAAAAAAAGCGCTCACATTTTTGTGGGCATCCCTGTCATATGTTTCTGAATTTTCAATGGGTATATGTTTTGGATGCTCATAAAACATGTGCACTTTAGGGGCGTACAAAAAAAATATTCAGCATTTTTCGTTTCGCGTCTATTGGACCCAATTTTTTTTTTAGTATTTCTGAAAAATCGTGGATCCCAATACTAGCATGGTATTCGGGTCCGGGGTTTTTCAAAAATCTCACATTTTAGTGGGTTTGATAGACCAGAGAAATGCTGATTTTAAAAAAAGCCAGCCCAAGCCTGGGGCTGGCTTAGCTTCTCCTGCAGCGTGATGTAAACTGTGCTGCAGGAAAAGCTGGCCCCAGGATCTGCATGCAGTGGGGAGATCTCTCTCTCCCCACCGCATGCAGATCTGGCTTGGAGGGCTTCTCCTGTGACGTGATTTAAACCATGCTGCAGGAGAAGCTGGCCCCAGGATCCGCATGTGGTGGGGAGCTCTCAGCTGATCCTGGGCTAGCTCCTCTTGCAGCTCAGTTTAAACAGAGCTGCAAGAGAGGATCAGCTGGGGCAGCAGGAGCTGAGAGTGCCACACCGCCTCGACTGGTAGTGCTTTCCACCACCCTGGCCGACACTGGGCTGGTTCCTCTTGCAGTTCGGTTTAAGCCAAGCTGCAAGAGGACCCAGCCCGTTGAGGTGGCGCAGAGCTCTCAGCGCCTGCAGCCCCAGTTGATCCTCGTTATAGCCAAATATCTCCAAATAAAAGCCCCAAAAAATAAGCTTTTATTTGGGCTCAGCCAAATTTCATTTGGGACCGGTAGCTGATCAGATTCTCTGAATTTGTATTCAACTTAAATAATACCCCTCCAAATAGTGGTAAAGTATTTTTTAGGATTTCCCCCCGGGTCAGTTTATGCCGAATGCACACCCCTCGTGCACTCATGCCCATTCACACAGAATGATTCCCCCAGTCAAGCCAAAAGCCCTACCATTCTGAAAGGAAGGGGGAGACTGATCTGCCTTAGGGGATGAATTTTTAAATAGGGGATAATTTCCAGCAGGGGCTTATTTTTTCCCTATTACTTTTTGCAACCCTCCCCAGTATGGCTTTCAGCAGAACTGACAGGCCCTCTAGTTTTTTTGCTGTCTGCCAAATTGAGTTGAAAAGCTGAGAAAATGACAGTTTCCATCAATTCCAGCAATCCAGTAAAGCCTGAGCATGTATCAGCAGCAGCCAGTAGCCGGATGCCTAATGAAGTTGCATCTGTGCAGCTGGCAGCATTCATATGTGAGAACGAATGCTGCCAACTGCACAGATGCAAAAGACACTGGAAATACAGCATATTATAAACTGCAAACGAATCATCAATCCTGCTGTATGAGTTTTCAGCTTCAAAGCAAAATAGATCTGGCAAGCAAGGTAAATTCAATTTCTTTGCAAACACCACAGTGTCACTAGAATTTACTCACAGCCTTTATCAAATCATAATCTCTGCCTGCCCCATCTGTAATATAGGGATATACTAGCCTAGGTAACATGGTTGCTAGAAAGACTACTGGGACTGGGATAATGTGAGAAAAGCAGTAAACTTATGATGATAATGATGATGACGACGACGATTCCTACTTTGGCTAATGCATGAATGTATGCACAGCCATACATGCGTGTACTATGCTGTCCTCTGGTGGATGCAATTAATTGACCAAACATACGCAGAAGACAAACCCCCCTAGTGGTTGGACTGCAAAAATAATTCGATGTGGTTAAGTGGTTCCTCTCAGCAGTAGTACTTTTGAAACTTTATAAAGCAATAAAAGTTCTGCCACGGAGGAGGGGGGGGGGAAGCAGCGATACTTCTGTGAAATGAACATCGCAAGATAATGCAAGCGTGGCCATTTGGGAAACCCGGATCTTGTAGTGGCCTTTTATTCTAAACGCTGTAGTAATGTAACCATGGATTTACAGCATTATATGTTCTCAATGTAATATATAGCTAATTTCCAATGACCCTAATGCATATTTTAAAAATCCGCCATGAGGACACCTGTATGTAAAGTTAATACTCTACAAATGCAGGGTAAACCTTGGGTTTGCAGAATAAAAATACATGTTTATTTTTTAAAAAATGGTTACCCCCACAATTAAGAGTGGTATCTGCCCATGCATAGATATCATTCAGTCTCTATCAGAGATGTAGAATCAACAGGGTAGAATTTATCTTGTGGGGGGTGCCACAGGGTTCTAATCTCTCACCCATGCTCTTTAATATACCTATGAGGCTGCTGAATGAGATTGTCTGGAACTTTGGGGTTGGGTGTCACCAATATACAGATGACACCCAGCTCTATATTTCATTATCCAAGCCTCCCAATGGGTTTGCCTTGGTTCTGAACCAGTGCTTTGAGCCTCTGGACAGACCGAGAAGGTTCAGCGCAGGCGCAGTGTATCCCAAGGGTGTGATGCACAGAGACCACGAAGAAGATGGCTGACATTCTAGAGGAGCTGAACCCACTTGGTCCTAGATGGAGCAGAGTTGGCTTTTTCAGAGCTTGCTAAGAGCTTGGGGGTGCTCATGGACCCTGCCTTGCTGATTGAAAAGCAGGTCGGCATGGTGGCCAGGAGCACCTTCTATCAGCTGCATCTGATTCGCCAACTTTCTAATTACCTAGACTCATCTGATCTGGCTGTGATGATCTATGCTTCTGTAACCTCGGGGTTGGATTGCTGCAATACACTCTTT
>NW_015164721.1:177332-179290 GCF_001447785.1 Gekko japonicus | reverse complement strand
AAAAATGAAAAATGCCGTCTCTGTTATTGTTAAGGAAATCCTTTCAGCACTGTAACCCCCCGCTCCCCCGGTCTTTACTCTCCCCACGAGTGTGAACTGTTGGGTATTGTAGTGACTTTTCCAATGATGGCCTCGCCCATCTTATTATATCTTGCATAGTCATGATTTCACTGGACAGCCAGAATTGACAGCATAATCATTGCTTAGAAACAGTTTGGAGAATTCCTGTTCTGAAGTACAATATTGAACCTTACAAATAAAAGCTGTGCTTTTTAATTAGAATGCACATATGAATTAATACGCTCTTAATTTGGTAACAATGTATTTTGGACAGCAAAGGGGCTTTTCTTAATACCAAAAGCGCTAAAGGCTTACATGCTCTGTGTGAATCATTGATACTGGCGGCTTTCATGTTGCTTCTGATGTAGGCCCTTCAAAGGCTTAGGCGCTGGACGTCTTTTTGATGGGCCTTTGTTATTTATGAAGTGCTACTGAACCCATCCACTCTGATGAGCATGAAAGGGGGGGGGGGGCTCTGCAGCTTACCTGGCTGCTTCTTGCTCTGACTGAGGGTTGCTGGGAACAGGGGGTGGGGTTTGTTGCATATGCCTGCCCCCTGGGTTCTTTACTGCCGGAGCTCCGCTCCTGTGCGCTCCTGCAGGAAATGACCCCTGTCCACAACTAACCTGTGGGGTAGGTTGAGAGTGAATGAGTGGCTCAAGGGCACCCAGCAAGCTTCCGTGGTGGAGTGGAGAACTGAGCCTGAGTCTCACAGATCCTAGTGCGGCACTAACCACAGCACCACACTGGCCCTCTTGTCATCTGCAGCTGCAGTACTCATGCCAGGGCTACGTACCTTTGCAAGCTGGCGGCACCGTCCAGGTTCCATTCTCTAAACAAACACTTCGAAGGGAGCCCTCCAGCATGTAGCCACTATAGCAGGAATAGGTCACTACATCTCCATATTGGTAAAATGTGCCACGGGCCAAAGCGTTTTCTACGTGAGCCGGTGGCCCACACGATATTTCTGAACAAATGAAATAATGAAAATGCGATTAAAAGGCAAACTAGCTCAAGATGCAAATAGGACACAAGGCTCTGCAGAGCGTGAGGCTGCAGAAAATTAATTATACACAGGTCTGATTTTTTTGGTAGCAAGTCCACAACAATGGCCCAATATAGCCTCTGTACAGAGACACAGGACTTACGGAAGGTATTTTGCTGTCCTATGCCTCCCCTTCATCTCCTGTGCTCAGGCAGTCAAGATTTTCTGTCAAGGCCAAGTTGTCATAGCATGGCATATTCAGGAAAATTACAAAAAGTACAGGCAAGGATGTTTATGTGGATCACGCAGGCTGAAGCTATTTTGGTGTCCTAGGCAAATTCCTCCCAGCAAATTCCTGTTGTAACACTGGAATGTGGATCTCAGTAATACACAGTAGGGAAGGGGAAAAAAAAGCACTGTCCAGTTGCTTGCACAATGGCTAATGACACTGCTAACGTCTGTAACCATCGGGCTCGAATTGCAAACTTCAGCAGTTTATGAGGCTTGCCTCCAGTCGGAGTTTAGGATTATAATCAAAGAGTTCTTCTTTAGCTTCATTTATAATTTCAGACAAGGACGACTCCCTCCCATCCACCCACTCAACCTGGCTGTGGCTGCTGTGGTGCCTGGGAGAGTGAGCTCTCTTCCTCCACCCCCCTCCCCCGGTTACTTGAATGCTGCTCTAGCTGGGCCCCGGGGGCATCTAGCACCCTGGGGGTAATGTGGCTCTCAGGAGTTACCAGTTCTAGGACTCTGAGGCTGGAAGGGTATATGTGCCCGTGGACTGGAAAACTTACTGTGCTCCTGATGCTGCGTTCAGAACTGGGGCTCAGAAAAGGCCAATCAATTCTCCCCCCCCCCCACTTTTTGGAGAAAAAAGCTCAACCTGCTGAGGCCAGATCTGAACTGTTCT
>NW_015164721.1:170494-177247 GCF_001447785.1 Gekko japonicus | reverse complement strand
CCGGCTGCCGGTGAGGAGCAGGACAGCCAGCTCCCAGTTGTGAACCCCCTGGAGATTTGGGGGTGGAGCCTGAGGGGGACATGGACCTCAGTGGGGTACAATGCCACAGAGTCCACCTTTCAAAGCAGCCTTATTCTCTGGCGGAACTGATCTCTGCAGTCTGGAGATGAGCTGCAATTTCAGGGGATCCCCAGATCGCACCTGGAGGGTGGCATCCCTCGGTGATACCTGGTGGCACAATAAACCCTACTCGTATGTGTTTATGGACATATGAATATGTATCTGTCATGGTTTAGTTTGCTTTATTTTCCAGCTTCTGATACCTGGTGGCACAATAAACCCTACTCATATGTGTTTATGGACATACGAATATGTATCAGTATTCACAACGTCTTTCATGCTTTAGTTTGCTTTATTTTCCAGCTTTATTTGCATGAATAACCATTTGATATTTAAAAATATTTATAATAAAAACAACCACGAAAGCCACACTTACTTTCACATTTAGCTGTAGTTGAGGTCCATGTCTCATCGGGATTACATGTAATGACAGACTGCCCTCTAAGTTGAAAGCCCTCTCTGCACTTGATAGAGACTTTCTGCCCCACATAAAAATTTGTCTCTGAGAGGAGAGCGTTTTCCGGAATTATAAAAGGTACAGGGCACGGATTTGCTGTGTGGTGGAGAATTATTGATTTATTTATAATTGTAATCTATAAACTGCCCTTCCCTGAGTACACAGGGCTCAGGGCAGTGAACAACTGTAAAAACATTCATACATTTAAAAACAATTCCAACAGTTTAAATAAATTATGACTAAGGCCGAGTTCAGACTGGCAGTTTGACCCGATATAGGCACCTTTCACAAACGGATTAAAGGGGTCGGTTCACACAGCAACAGCTGTCAGGCGTTCCCCAGCCGTACTCACCCCGTCCTATGACGATTCCCTACTGTGTTTAAAAAGTACCAAATGACAATTCCCTACCGTGTTAAAAAAGTATCAAGTGAAAGCCGGAGCAAACCCTGGAGGGCGTGTTGATCCCGCTTCCCGAAAGTGAGCACACTAAAAGCCGCAAACAAGCCGCATTGATAATGTGAACTGGCTGATCAAGCAGGGATGCGCATAAGCGCCCATGTGCAATATGCGCTGGAGCTGCCTGCGTCCTCGGCATCCATGGTGACTGACCTCTTGGCCTCACTCTGGCACAAGGAAGGTGCAGTTGATTGCCCTGGAGAAGCAGCAGTGATGTGACCAGATGTGTTCTGCTCTACCGCCCAATGTGGGGCGGGCGCAACGGGATCCTGCCCCAATTGCTGATGTGGTACTGCGCCTATGCGCATGTCTCCGAAGTGAAAAAAAGCCGCTTACAGCCACGCCTCCGCCAGGGGCGGACCAACAGTGTGAACGCTCCCTTGCGCCTCCTCCCTGGTATCCTCCCGCATCAGTAGGTGCAGTGCGACCGGGAATCCCCGGCACAACTTGGTCTTTTTGCCCCACCTCCCTCGTGCTTCATACTGCCAGTCTGTCCTCAGCCTAAGACATTCACAGATGGCGTTAAAACATCAAAAATTTTGAATTGTATCACTGTTCGGTGGGTAGAGAGGAAGCTTGGGGGAAGAGAGTGCCAGATACGATGGTACCCATCGCTGTCCTCAGCCAAAACACCTCTGCCTTGCAAGCCCTGTGGAACTGCATTAAGTCCTGAAGGGCATGAATGTTTATTCAGCAGAGAGTTCCACCAGTTAGGTGGCTGTGGCTGAAGATAGCCGGATGTCTTTTGGGCTGGGGAGATCACCAGTAGGTTGTTCTCTGCAGAGCATAATTAAAAACCAACAACAAAGGATTTTTAGATACGTATTTAAATGATTTTCCTTATTTGCAGAGCGTTCCTAGAGTTATGCATTCTTGAAGAATAACTCTGCTTAGAAGCACATTGCTTGTCATATTGTACAACCAGCACTGAGAGAATCAGTCTTGATTCTATTTCACTTATTACTTAGGGAAGATCTATACTTTTATAATCACATGTAATTTCTTCCTGACATTTTTAAGCAAACTATAGCTGCAAGGATTGCCAATTTTCAGTGGAAGACCCATGTGGGTAGGAGGGAATTCTTAGCCCATTTTCCTCAAGCAGCTGTTTCACTGAAAATGATCTCTGCAAGGGAAAAGATATGAATGCTCAGATCTGAAGGGTAAAAGCTTAAACAGTCTTTCCCCACATATCCTGTTTTGAGTATTGCAAGCTCTGGGGCTGCACTTTCATTTTTTTAAAAAATGGGTTTTTATTTTTTGGCCGGGGGGGGAGGCAATTTTGACAGTCATGTAGAGTTTGTCCTATAGCCAAATGTGAATCCTTATATGTTATTAAAGGAAGATATACGTTGGTATATGAAGAAGAGCTAAAATGAGCTTTAAAATAAGCTATACCAGGAGATCAAAAGTGTGATTCAGCATTTGGCTAATGGTACTGGCACCATGTAGGCAGAGCACCATATGGCACCTCTCTTATTCCCTCTCATTACCATTATTATCCTATGCATCCACATGTCAACAAGGGCTATTACCTGTCCAGTCTTAAGTTATATGGACAGGTGTTTGCAACTTGTCCATTATTTTAAGATCAGCGGCAGTGTCAAGAGTGGATTACTTATGCATACTAATAAGTGAACATATGCTACCAAGGAGTGACCTGATGTACAAGATTCAACAATGGGACTAGATACATCACCCGCGCTGGGCTCCCCATGTACCCCAGGCGACAGAGCTCCCGGGGTGGCAGGTTCAGCGGATGACGGAGGCGACGGACCCCGGGGCATGGGAGGTCCAGGAGACTCACGAGACTCCAACCCCCTCCCTCCGCGACCACAGAAACGCAGGGGAAACCAGGAAGAGAAGGGGCTGGAGGACGGGTCTGGAACGGACACCGTTCCTTGGCCACTGACTCAGGGGGGCCGGGCCCAATTGAGAGGAAGAGCCAGTTGGAGGGTTCACCCAGGCAAGCCAAGGGAAGGCAGTTTAAACTGCCTTCCCTTCCGGGGGGGGGGCTTTCCCGGGCTCCCCACAACCGCGGGGCACCTGGGCAAGCCAAGGGAAGGCATGGGGTGTGGCCTAATATGCTAATGTGCTGTGCTGTCAGGGGTGTGGCCTAATATGCTAATGAGTTCCTGCTGGGCTTTTTCTACAAAAAAAGCCCTGCATCATACTGAGGCACAAAAGAGCAGGTCTGTTTGGAAGTATTCCAAATATCAGTATCTCAAGACATCCAGAGCCAATTCCAGTGCCTGATCCTTCAGATGGTACAATCCTCTCACGGGACTGTGGTGGTGGAGAGTGCTGCCAAGTCACAGCTGACTTATGGTTACCCCCCCTATAGGGTTTTCAAGGCAAGAGACGTTCATGGGTAATTTTGCCACTGCCTGACGACGTCTAGGAACTCTGGACTTTCTTGGAGGTCTCCCATCCAAATACTAAGCAGGGCTAGCCCTGCTGAGCTTCCAAGATCTGACAAGACCTAGCTAGCCTGGGACATCCTTGTCAGGGCGACGGGGCTGTTCCGTAGCAAAAAAACACTTATTTCTTCTCATGTAAATTTCACTGAAATTTCACACACACACACACACACACACACACACACACACACACACGCAATGCTCTGAATTAGAAGAACTTTTAAAAAAGCAATGACCTGGAGGGTCCAGGCTAGCCCAGTCTCGTCAGATCTTGGAAGCTAAGCAGAGTTGGCCCTGCTTAGTACTTTGTTGGGAGACCTCCAAGGAAGTCCAGGGTTGCTACACAGAGGTAGCTATGGCAACCCACCTCTGAATGTCTCTTGCCTTGAAAAGTCTACTGTGAGTCAGCCTGTGACTTGATCGCACTTCACTTCACACACACACAGACACACAGAGAAACACAGAGAGAAAACCCAGCATTCAGCTTTTAGTTGCTTAAAGTTAATGCAGTTCCATGATTAAAAAAAAGCACGCACGTTTGCAGAGAGGCATGGGGTGGCTCCAAACTCCAGTCTCTGTGCATTCTGCAAGAGGTTCTCCTTCCAAGCTGTACCCTCTGTTGCAGTAATATGCAGCTCGGCTGCCCACTGTGTTGTTTTCGTAGAGAGCCTTCCCATTCTCTATAAACTCAGGATCGTCACATCTAGTTTCTAAAAACAAAAGTTAATTAAGCCAAACTTTTCAACATTCAACTTAATCACTTCATCAGAAAAAAAAAGAATAGCAAGACTGTATCCCCTCTAGAGAACATCAGAGACCTGCCTATTTCATCACTGACCTGCCTATTTTAAATGTTTATCATACATGCTGATCCATTGCTGGTTTTATCCTCACAGCAATGCTATGGGATAGGAAGGATGAGAGTTTTCAGTAAAAGGACTGTGTGCAATCTCATAGAATTGAGTTTTTGTTTTCTGCATTCCCAGCTATAAGGGGGGGAAAACCCTAAGAAGACTAAATAACATGCAATACAACTTAAAAGTCACCTTCGCAGGAGGGAAGGGGTTTACTCCAGGATCCATTAGCTAAACATGTGATATTCTCAGGTTCAGTCAGGTGATATCCAAAATTACATACATAGGATACATTACTTCTGTATGTATTTCCTGTGGTTATAGGCAATGCATTTTCTACCACTGGAGGTGGATCACAACTTATGCCTACAAGAGAAAAAAAATCTTTATTATCTCCTTGGTATTTATTGTAGTTTATTCTTCTCTATATAGTGCATTATTCCTTCCTTTGTATAAAAAAGGCATAGATGGAGAAAAAAGTGAGCAATATCTGAAATGGGGGATTATACTTGAATCTACTGAAGAAGTATGCTTAAATGTAGGGCAGTTCCTTTGGAAGGCCTATTAAGACTTTATCTTTTAAAGTAGGATATTATTGTTTACTTTCATTATGTACAACTGTTTCTGCATGTGTTCAAGATGGTTTCCAGTTTAAAAATGCCACAGTATGCCACAATAGCACGAGTCTTTAGCTTTATCATTACTGTTTCTGTGCTGTTTTGAATGTTCATTTCAGCAAGCTACACACAAGCCAGTATGGAAAACAGGCAAGAAAATGGGCTAAGAGATACCTCCCACCTTCTGCTTCAAGCCCCCAGTCCATGTCTGAAGTGACATGCACCCAAATGATGCAGAAAGGTCTCTATACAATAGCAAGCTCCATGAAAAATGAAGGCATACATCATTCTCCTTTCCCAAGTTAAACTGCAGCTGATACAATCACTGGTCAGAGATAGATGTTATGTTCCCACGGGCACTTTTTGCTGGATTCAGATTACTCATTCCAAAAGGGACAATTTTGTCCGACTGTATCAAATAAATAAATAAACAAACCTTGTTATGATTTATTGCTGTCATACCAGTATCTCTCTATCTGTTCTTTATAGAACAAATCCAGAATAAAGAAAAACAAAGCTCCATTCGGGACAAGTAGACTGAATATGACCGGGGGTGTGGGGGGGTAATGTACTTTCTTTTCCAAAACAGCTCCTGTCTACATGCGCTGATTCTACTTACTCACACACGCCGGGGCTGAAGGGATCCACTTCTTGCTGACATGGCAGATTCTTCGACTGGGACCCTGCAACTCAAATCCCTGATTGCATGCATAGAGAACCTCATCACCAAACAAGAAATCCTTGCCAATAACGGATCCATCTTCTATTGCTTCTGGGAGTCCACAGGATATCTCTGAATGAGGACACACAGATTATCATTTTGTTGTGATTTCTTTACAGACGCGGGGGGGGGGGGGATCCCACCTCCCACCCTAATTTTTCAAGCCTCTTCATTTGCCTGATAGAAATGAGGTTGGAGGTGATCATCTGCTAGGAATACAAATTGCCTGCATGTTGGAACCCAAGTAGGGTTGCCAGCCCCCCAATGGTGGCAGGGAATCCCCCACTCCCAGGCCCTGCCTCCCCACCAATCAGCTGGCTGGTGGGGGGACTTAACAGGAGCATGAGGAAGGCACAGGCTACATTGCTGGCAACGTGGTGATGTCAGGGTGATGCTCTGGTATTTGGTCAAAAATTCTATGGTAGAAGCCATTTTTATCATAGAATTTTTGTCCAAATGCCAGCTCATCACCAGGACATCCCTGTGTGATGACATCACTTCTAGTACACACCTGAAGTGACATCACTGTGTTGCCAGCAACATAACCTGGGCTTCCCTCCCCATAGGAGGTATCTGGCAACCCTAAGCCCAGGGTAAGGACAATGTCAGACTGAGACTGCCGACAGTGAAATCTATTGCTGAATGTATACTTGTTATGCTTAATATGTACTCTGCTACCATTGTACCGCCATCGCCATCTAAACTATTTTTAGTCATTATGTTTGTGTGTTTTATGCTGACATTTAAATTGTTGTTTTATCTGTTGCTATTTTTACGTAAGCTGCCCTGAGCCTGCCTCGGTGGGAAGGGCGGGGTACAAATCAATAATAATAATAATAACAACAACAACAACAACAACAACAATAATAATACTTGTTTTTCTGATGGAGAAAAGTGTCTCTTTTTTGAAATAAGTTGGAGGAAGACTTGGTGGGAGGGAGTCATGAGATCCAACTAGGTGGAAGGGGCTCATTGTATCCAACCCAATAACACTTATTTAACCAAATTAAGAAAACTTAAGTTTTCCTAGGAGGGCATGTCAATTTATGTCAATTCCCCTTTCCCACTGCAGGCTCCCGCAGTGCTGTTCCGGAGGGTCTGCTGAAC
>NW_015164721.1:48271-170433 GCF_001447785.1 Gekko japonicus | reverse complement strand
GGGTATCAGCACTCAAATTGTCTTTAACATTGCAGTTGGATATTGCCTAATGTATTTTTTCCCCATTAAAAAAGCCGTGCTCAAGGTAAAGCAGACACGCAAGAAATTAATGCATAGTGTAAATAACCCATTTACAACACAATCATTAAAACAAGAAGAAAAAAATTGAAATATGGTACCCAACAATGGAATACTTAACAGAAAAAGAGGTAATTCCAAATAATTGATAAGAATTTGTTGTGTTTTTGAACAGTAGAATGATACATAATTTAAATTCAACTTTTTTGAAGGCTTACCTGTCTTTAGTAATAGAATGGATAGCAATTTTATTAGTATATGAAGTGCTTTAATTCTGTGACAAATATGAAAAATGGCTGTTATATTTTTGAAAATGGAAAAAAAAGAGAAATTAATGCATCACTTACTTCTACACACTGGTGTTGTTCCACTCCATCGTTTATTTGCTTCACAAGTACGTTCTGCATCACCCTATGAGACAACAGAAATATTCGGGGAACAGCATGAAATACCCTTAATCTCATCCTATCTCACATTTTTAGAAAAGCAAGGGGAACAGGAAACTCATTTGCTCTTAATTTCTGCATGGTTTAGTTGATGGAAGAACTCACTTTCTCTGAGGTCAAAAAGTGGAGACAGAACAGAATATTAACTTTTCTCCCAGCTGTTATATAGTGGCAGTTTCACCTACCATGTCTGACTGACTCTACCTAACTAATGGAACCAACCTACTTTAAAATAAGCTCCTACGTGGAGACTTATGGTGCCATCCTAAAACAGCGTCACAGCCTTTTAACTCCATTTACTTCAACAGAGTTAGAAGGCTATAATTCTGTTTAGGATAACAGAAGATAATTTTCTACAGAATTGCTACAGTAAATGATTTTGCAACGTATCTTTATTAACTCTTCGTTATTTTTGTAATGGATGTTGTTTTTGGATTTCCACTTCCTCCTGTGATCTGTCATTTTCAACGTCCAGGTGGTGGCTGGAGATCTCCAACTTACAACTGACCTCCAGGCCACAGAGATCAGTTCACCTGATAAAAATGGTCACTTTGGAAGGTAGTCTCTTGGCATTATACCCTCTCCTCCCGAAACCTTACCCTCCTCAGGGTCTGCCCCCCCACCCCAAATCTCCAGATATTTCCCAACCCAGAGCTGGCAACCCTAGTTGAGAATTGCACTGTTAGTTCTTCCCTTTATAATATCTTTTTCTTGCCTTCTCTCCAAATGCAAGGCACTTTTTTTCTTAATTACAATAGGCCAACATTCCAGTAGGTGGCAGCACAGGTATAATTTCTAACTACAGTTGAGCGTTCTCCCTCTTTTTTATTAGTTCAGCTCAAGATCTTCTATGAAAACACCACTCTTTCTCTGTGACTTGTATGACACTCTGATCTTATAACTATTAACTTAATAATTCCAGTGGGTGAATCCTACTAAATTCCAGATACCAGGTTTAAGATTGAGTGTTAAATGCTAATAACCCAAAACCTGATGCTTTTACTCTCAGAATTACCATTTGTTTCATGGAAAGCAATAAAAAAGTTGACAGTTCAACCAGTACTGCTCTAAGACAATAACTGATTTTTTAAATAAGGGTATGGGTAGTGGGAAATTATGTAAGAAATGTTATCCTCCATGTGCAGCTTCTTTTAATGCTGGGACGTGATTTCAAATAAAACTCTCTTACAAAACTAAGTAACTAAAGTTCAAAAGCAATCCAACAAACCTAATTATTGTTACTAACAAAAATGCACAGGTTTTTTTTTTTTGTATGCAAGTATTTTATGCTCATCTTTCCATTCCTCTTTAAGGCAACCCCCTGACATTCACCTTTAATGGACATGTGCAACAGAGTGAAAAAGTACAGTAGGCTGTACAGTGTGATGCAGGTGGAGATAGTATTTTTAAATGCTTCTTCCTCTCGGGAAGAGCTCCCTCCAAAGTAGAAAACTAGTATGTTAGGCAGAAAAGTTCTTAACCCTGGTCCTCTTTCTGCTTTGCTAGTTTCTGACTTGCAGGGAGTTTCTTTTTTAAAAACTGGACAGCATTAAAAAATTTATTCCCCTGAATGGAGTCCAAAGTGATACAATTAATCCTACAATTTTAGGATTACTACCTCATTGTGTTCCATGCACAGATCTGGCCAAGGATACATATGCAGAATTGTAACTAGGTTCCATTTATAGTTGGTGTCATGCCAATGGTAAGGAGTACATAGTATACAGGACTTTTTTTTTTTTTTTAAAGAGGTGGCAGAACTCTCAAGAGGAAAATGAAGTTTTCAATCTATATACTGAAAACTCATGAACTTTTAAACATTTAAACTTAAAACTTTTAAACATTTAAATATAAACACTTTAAAAAAGCGTTTTGTTGAAGAGGTTCTGGAACTCCATTCCAGTGTGTTCCCCCGGAGGAAAAGCCCTGCTAGTATATATTGTTTCTTTGCTCCCTTAAAATATATTGCTGCTGTCCTGTATTTTATAACAAGAATAAAACAGCAATACTGCTTCCAAATGAGGGGTCCTTGGTGCTGCTCCGGGACCCTCTGCATATCAAGCAGATGCTCTACCCATATCCTTTTGAAAAGAGCAGTATGAAACAGAATTTAAAATATGAAATGCTGACTCCTGTATGCAGAGCCCATGGCTGTCCACTCCACCCCCCATGAACTCATTACTGCTCCCAATGTGATTCTGCATTTCCAGTAGTAGAATTTCACCAATGCATGCTAGTAGAACTGGAAAAAAATCAGAAAAATTCCACAATTACAAACAACACAGCAAGCAATTGCAAGCTCATACCCCCCCACATTACACTTCTAAATTAAAAATGTCTTCATCTTGTTTACTCTTTGAAATGACAGCTAGAAATAATGGGAGATGGGACAACACTGGAGAATATTTTAAAATATCAGGACAACTAGGAAATGGCAGGATGTAAGCTGATCATTCCTCCTGTCAGAAGCATTTATAGACTTTGCCACTGCATGCTGGATATGCTAGCGCTGCAGTTCCTTTCAAAGCCAGGAATACATCATAAACCTCTTCTGAAAAAAGACGGGAGGATAGCATGGAAATCACAGAACTCCAAAGGTGACTAAAGGGAATCTCTATATTCAGAAGCAGCAAACCTCTGGTGTTAGGAGGCAACATCAGGGGAAGGCCTTGGCCTACATGACCAGGGTGACTGCTTGGCCACTGTGAGAAACAGGATGCTGGGCTAGATGGACCACTAGTCTGATCCAGCAGGGCTCTTCTTACGTTCTTATGGGCAGCCACCGAATGAATGATTTTAATTCTCGACTACTGTAGAAACAACTCAACGAAGACGACATGCACCCTTCATAATCAAAGTGCCACATTTTATATTCTATTCTCTGGCATTTCTACACTAGAACAAATCATTATGCAAGAAGCCACTGCAAGAAAGAATGGATCTTCCTGATCAAAATCTACTATATTATCTACCGTGCTACATATTAATAAGCAGAGCACAGAAAGGACTCGGCTGACTTACCTCCAGCTCATAACCAAAACTGCACTGATAAAGCACTGCATCTTTGTAGTTGTACTGGTTGCCAATCACTATTCCATGTTCTGGAGCCCCAGGCTTTCCACAGGACACGAGTGCACAGATATCACTTGACAATAATGGTATCCAACTACCGTCGTTCTAAAAATGGAGGGAAGGGACTTTCTTTAGAAGCTTGTTAAGCAGTTCACCTACCAGTTAAGAGAATTCTATAAACTACATTAAAACATTTTTTAAAAAGTACTAAGGCTAATTGATTGCACAGACAAACTAGGGCATTTGTTTTCAAAACAGCAATGCCTCAGTGTTCACCGAAAGCTGCTTTTAAAATATGCAAGAGTTTTTAAAATAGTTTGCAACATGCAAGGCCCCAAGCATGTGACTTCCTACAGGCACGAGGTTCTGGGGCCCACAAAGAGCATCTTTGCTGGGTGCAGAGCCACCCCTTCTGCAGAAAAGAGCAAAGAAGCCCCAAAACTCTGCATGTGCACCAGAGTGCCCACATGGGGTTCCATTAGGAAGACTGAGCGCAGAGTAATTTCCAGATGTATAATTTTTTTAAGGCGCTATTTGTTTTGTTTTGTTTTGTTTAGCAGGAGAACTGTTCTGTGAAACAGCCAGTGCAAAACATGGCCCTCAGTAATGATTTAGGAAGGCTCATGTATATGAGTAGAAGACAAAGACAGAAGGAAGATCCTTACCTGACATGTAGAGATGCCTGTCCCAGTCAAAACATAGCCTTCTCGACAGGACAGAACAATGCTCTTATTCACAGTGAATTCAGTGCCAGATATAATGATATTTGTTATATTTGTAGGCAGGGGGCATTTTCTGGGGCAACAGGAAATACTGTTAGGGGACCAATGTCCATCTTCCTGACAGGTGCATGTGTCCATTTCTGTCTCCAGCATGTAACCCTCCAGACACCTGCAACATACAAGCCGGTGTCTTTGTCAGCTGTCATAAGTACATCTTAGATACTAAAAAAGATAAAAACCACACACACTAAATAACACACTTTCAATCCACTGTCAATGCATTTTGCAACTGGATTTTACTGTGTGAAACGGCAAAATCCACTTGCAAATGGTCGCTGAAGTGGATTGAAACTGCATTATTGAGCATGTATGAAAGCACCTGTAGTGTAATGGTCAGACTAGGATCTGGAAGACCCAGTTCTGCACTGTAGCTATTTTGTTTGTCTTGGACTGTGATATGTGCAGAAGGCAGACATTTTAAGCCACTGTATTACCTTTTCTAGTTTTAAGTCTGATACTTTAAATATTTCTACATTTGTTTTAACTGATGGAATTACTAATGTGGTTGGCATATGATCTCCTAGCCTAGTGGTACCTCACTGTCTGAGATTCATGGAATTTGTTTTGGACATTCTGATACACTTTGCTGTGGCTTGAATATGGGGTGCTTATCTTTTAGGGCCAAACTAAAATGTAATACAGGAGATTTGTAGCCTGGAGAAATCACTGGAAGGAAAAAAAATAGGCATACTGAGATCCAGTAGAAAAGACTTTACCCTATCAGGCAGCAAGTCTATTTTTGAAGGCTATTCCATTTAAAGAACTTTTCACAAAAAGAAAATTAGCACAGCAAGGAAAAGACAGTTTGAATCTCATGTGAACATATGAAGCTGCCTTATACTGAGTCAGACCCTCCTCAAGGTCAGCACTGTCCACTCAGACTGACAGAGGCACTCCAGGGTCTCAGGCAGAAGGTCTTTCACATCACCTACTGCCGGGTCCTTTTAATTGGAGATGCCGGGGATTGAACCTGGGACCTTATGCAGGCCAAGCAGATGCCAGGTTTGCTGCACAAGGGCCAGGTCCTTTTCGCTGGCGGCTCCTACCTGGTGGAATGAGCTCCCGGAGGAGATCAGGGCCCCGCAGGACCTTTTACAGTTCTGCAGGGCCTGCAAGACGGAGCTCTTCTGCCAGTAGGAGCCGCCGCTGCCACTATTACCACCATCGTGCACTGCAGAGCAGTTCCGCCGGGGTGGGCTGATTAGCCACCCGGAACATCTTGGCCCATGGCATTCCCCCCTTTCTTCTGATCTCACTGTGATATACAATAATGAGTGAGTATTTTAATCGCCGATGTATCCTGTAAAATATGAATTTTAGTTTTAAGTGGTTAATCTGTGTAGTTTTATCGCACCTTGGGTGCCTTAATTGTTTTAATCCTGTTGTATTTTATTGCACTGTTGTGCCTATGTAAGCCACACTGAGCCCGCACGCGGGGAGGGCGAGGTATAAATGAAAATAAATAAATAAATAAATGCTCTGTCCCTGAGCCACAGCCCATTCCCTTAATCTCTTTGGCTGATTAGTTTTTTCCTTGAGAAAAGGGTTCTGTATTCAAAAAATGGAATCCCCAACTCAACTGATACAGCCCTCTTTACTATCTCATGGCTCATTCTGATCTAAATGTAGATCAGGCATAAGTTTCTAGCATTGGAGAACCTCCTAGAGATATTACTAAGGACAAAATAGATAAGATGCTGAAGGCCTCTTATCACATCCCTAATCTCTTTATATATTTCTTTTATATATATCCCTAATCTCTTTATATATTTCTTATTTCTCCTGCCAACCCAGCAGTCCGAAAGCCCCTCGGGGCAATTAGGTAAATGGGTACCTGTCCGTAGGAGGACAGGGGGGTACCCCTCCCTTGAAATTGGGCTCCTGCTGAGCGAGGAATCGAGAAGCGGCGGCGACATGGCGGCGGTCAGCACAAAGGAGATGAAGAGAGGCAGCAACATCCCAAGGAGGCGGTTGGCTCGGCAGCTGATGACGTGGCCAGCAGGTGGACGTCTGGAGCCGCAAGGACGTTGTGACGCCCACCGCGGCTGCGCACCAGGGCCCATAACCAACAGCCCCCGAGAGGAGTCGCCAGAGAGCCGAAAGAACAGCGGAGGCTGCAGAAGACGTACTGGAGAAAACTGGAAGAAGTCACCCACTCGCCGGATAAATGAACGATCGGAGCCGGGAGGGTACCTGGTAGGGCTCCCCCCATCCCAGACCTACTGTGGCCATAGTTAGGGTTTCTGCATAGGTCTCTGTACCATGCACCATGTAAGCCGCTCAGAGCCCTTCGGGGGTGAGCGGGGTACAAATTGAAAGTATAAATAAATAAATAAAATAAATAAGTTGGGGGAGAGGGGCACATAAATTAGCTTGGCAACATGATGCTGGGGTTAATTCTACCTCCCATGCCATTCTCATCATATAAATTGTCCACACACACCCCTCCCCAATGAGGAAAACAGTTTGACCTTTCTAGTTTGACCTTTCGAGAGATATATAAACTTCTCTTACCTATACTGGACTTTACTCCCGTACTCTTGTGACTCTCCAAGGGCGATGGCATAGGGCACAGAAGGTGGCGGTCCACAGGTCAGCAGCGTGCAGCTTGGATATGGCTTACTCCAGACACCTTTTCCTGTACAAGTCAATTCCGAACTCCCTTGCATCACAAAACCCGTTTTGCAGTTATAGACGATAGTATTCTGGTCCACAGAGCTGCTTCCGTTGATAAATGCATTAGGGATTGTCGGTGGAGGGCCGCATGAAATCCGCCCACAGTGTGGGATGCCGGAGCTCCACTTGCCAGCAGCTTCACAGGTGATCTCTGAAGGCCCTAGCCGTTTAAAACCATCCAGGCACTGAAACTGTACCCTTCTACCACAGCTGAAATCTTTACCTATAACTACCCCATTCTGAATTGCCGGCACTGGGCATTCACAAAGCTGGCAAGAGGCAGGTACTCCACTCCACAACCCATTAGACAAGCACCGCCTCACTGGATTTCCCTGCAACTCATAACCAGGGAAGCAAACATAGTGTACGTGTTCCCCGAAACTGAAAACCGAGCCATTCAGGAAACCATGAGAGATGTCCTCAGGAGGGCCACAGTTGATAGGCTCACAGAATGGAGCCTCCCCATCCCAGGTGCCGTCAGCTTGACAGGCATGTAAGGATGCACCATGCAATATATACCCTTCATCGCAGTGATACTCGACTTCCTTCCCAAAGCCAAATTCTGATCCACTGAACCGCCCGTGAGGAAGTGGCAATGGCGCATCACACTGAATGGCTACACATGCCGGAGTGCCACCGCTCCAGCTTCCGTCGGCAAGGCAGACTCTTTTCCTATCCCCTTCTAGAAAGAAACCTTCATTGCATCTGTATTCGACATATTTTTGGAATGTATGTTCTTCTCCATTCACTTGGCCATTCTCCAGTTCAGGAGGCTGGCTACAGGAAATGGGGAGGCAGACTGGCTCGCGCCCATCCCACTGTTGATCAGCCTGGCATGTTCTCTTGCCTGGACCATTTAGCTGAAACCCAGGATCACATTCATACCGTACTGTACTCCCATAATAGTAGGCATCACCCTTTACTGTACCATTTAGGGGCTTCCTGGGCACTGTACATGATATTACCTCGCAGGTCGGTGTTGACCCACTCCATTGCCTGCTGGACATACAAAGCCTCACGTTGGAGCCAATCAGCCTGTACCCTGATTTACAGGTATACTGCGCTGTACTACCAAGGGTGTTCTCTGTAAAACGAACAAAGCCATTTTCTGGTGCTGACAGCAGTTCACACTGGACAGAAATGCAGTTAGGAGCAGTGCCATTCCAAGTCCCGTTCTCTTGGCAAGTAAGTGTGGGATTTCCTGAGAGTTCATAGCCAGAATAGCAACTGTACAACACTGTGGTCCCATACAAGTAGCCTGACAATGGCAAAGCATTAACAGTCTTTGAGGGACTTTGGACGTCTTTCTGATTATCAAGTACTTGAGGGAAAAGAGGTGGGCCGGGAGTATGAAAGCCTTGTTCCGGTATTTCTTCCTGGCTAAAAAGTTTCTCCCCACTGCTAATTGTTTCATATCCCCCAAAGTCTATATGAGGAGGAAGGCCACAGTCTGTTGGCAGGCATACTGGGCTAATGCCAGACCATCCCAATTCTTCACAGGTCTGCATGGCAAGACCAAAAAGCTGGAATCCTGGAATACAGCTGTACATCACCATGGCACCGTAGCTGTAATCGGCACCTTCTACAAATCCATTATCGATAGGCTGTGGGGGCTCACAGCTGATCGCTCTACAGGATGGAGCTTCTGCATCCCATTCCCCTGTCTCCAGGCAACTAAGGACATTTGGTCCTTCAAGTTGGAATCCTCGGTCACACGAGTAAGTGACCTTCTGTCTGTAGTGTAGGTCTCCATACAAATAGCGGCCATTCCGAATTTCCTTAGGCCTGGAGCACTCAATGGGCTTGCAAGCTGGTTTCCCTCCAAGCCAATGGCCATCTTCTCCGCAAAGGATGGTCATGTTTCCCACAAGCTCAAAGCCTGGCTTACAGTTATATAGTGCAGTGCTGAGGTAGGTAAGACCCTGAACATCTACAATGCCATTCTGTATTTCCTCCGGATGCGGGCACTCTACTGGGATGCATTCGGGCAGAGGGGAGGTCCATGTGCTGTCTGCTTGGCAGCTGATGGTAGAAACCGCTTTGAGCAAAAACCCATCCATACACGTATAACTCACCATGCTGCCAAAGTGAAGGGAAGATACCACAGCGTCTCCAAAAGGAATATAAGGAGGCCTAGGGCACAGTACCATTTTGCAGAACGGGAAAGAATCATTCCATTGCTGGGACGGCAAACATTTCAGCGCAGAAGCGCCATGCAAAACATAGCCCTCTTTGCACGAAAGCTCCACAACCCCGACTTGATTGACCAGCTCTTTCAGAACAAGTTGATTCTCGACCAGTGGTGGTTCTGAACACGTTGTTTGGGCACATTTTGGGTTCTGGGTTTTGTTCCAGCTCCCAGACTTTTGACAGACCCAGGAAGCATCCCCTCTCAGCTCATAGCCTTCGTCACAGAAGAAATCGACCCTGCCTCCCACCTCAAAACTTTCACCCTTGCTGAATCCGTGCTGGAGTGGAGGTGGTTTCCCACAACTGAGGAGCACGCAGGAAGGAGGTGTTTCACTGTGCCAGTGACGGTTGGGTTGACAAACATAGGTGGGACTTCCGATTAGCCGGTAGCCAGCATTGCACTGATAGTGCACTTCGCTCCCAAAGACACGTCTTGTTGTGTCCTGACAGAGAACAGAGCAAACGTTACCATTCAAAATAAATATCACATTCCTAGCCAACAGCTGGACTTTTTCAATAGCACAATAACTTTTAAGGCTTTGGTTGCAATTGCTTGTATCCTCCCCCACATACATTTGAAGAACCTACACAAATCCAGGGTTTCTCCCTAGACTCTATGGAATGTGTTAGCTCAGTAGTAAATTCTATAAGACTTGATGAATAGAAGCATAAAAGTCAAATACGGGGACAATTTTACCAACAATATGCCATCTTCAGCGGAGCGTGTGTGTGTGTGTGTGTGTGTGTGTGTGCATATAACTGTGTGGTTAATGGTTCTGACTCTCATCATCTTTATGGATAATGAACGCAAAGTCAAAGAATATTAGATGTCTCTTTTGGTACCACTGTGAATCTGACCACAGTCTTGTACAGTAAAATAAATTCAAGCCAGTGAAATATTTTCTGGGCTTGTGAGCATCACTCTTAAAAGATATACACTCTTCTTCAGAGGAAGCTAATTTTGATTCTGCTGGTGATGCTTTCTCATCATTATCTCAATCAAATGTTCTGCTTTTAATTCCCCCCCCCCCGTTTACTGGACCCTGCAATGCTAATGTTCTTCGTGTGGCATAATATATGGATGGTCCCTGCAGTACCTCAGCAAACCCATTTGCAAGCTTGGGTGGCTCTCCACAGGATACTGGATGACATGTCGGCAAAGTACCACTCCAGGTTCCTGTTGCTTCACATGTCCTCTTCTTTTGCCCTTTGATATAGTATCCTGTATGGCAGCTGTAAGCCACGATCGCCCCAAAACTGTAATTTGAGCCACTCGCATAGCCGTTTTTAATGGCTGGTGGGTCTCCGCAGCGGACAGGAATGCACTGGATAGTCAGAGGAGAAGGGTTCCACTGGCCGCCCCGAACACACTCTATCTTAGCAGAAGTGTTCAGTACAAAGCCTTCCATGCACTTGAAGCTCACCACTGACCCAGCTGCATATTTGGCCTTGTTGGAGGATTCCAAGATGCTGTAGGACACAGACAATGGTCTCTCGCAAAAGTCAGCTATACATTCTGGGATGTCTTTCTCGGCAGGGGGCACCCACTTCCCCTGGGCATTGCAAAGTAACTGTGAATTGCCAGCTAAACTGTATCCATCAGAGCAATAGTAGTAAGCTATATCCCCAAAGAGCCGATGGCCACTCTGTGGGAAAGCATGGTCCACGGCAGGTGGCTCATCACAAGAAACAGCTACACATTGTTGGTGATTCATGTTCCATTTGCCAGTTGACAAACATTCAACAGTTTCAAGGCCAATTAGTGTATAGCTAGAAATTGGAAAAGAACAGGAGCATTAGACCGACAACAGAATTGGGGGGGGGGGTCATCCACTTAGAGCTGTGAAATTTCCAGAAGTGTTGAAGTAAAAAAACAAACAAAAAACAGACATTTGGGGAAAATTGAAATATATGCAATGCTTACTTTCCTATAAAGCCTAACCCTATTTTGCTGCTTTAACAACATAATATGCATCATGTATCATTTAGTTAGCATATAAAACTGTATTAAGTGTCATGCATATGGAATTTAAAAGTATACATTCCTTAGTTTTCTACTAGCAAAACTGCAGATTTTGGGGCCTCGAGGACCCTAAGTTAGGTGGAAAAGGAGCATGAAAATGTTTTAAATAAAATAAATACTATTGTTTTAAATAAATAAATGTTTCAAATAAATAAAACAAATAAACCCAAATACTAAAGTGAAAGTTGCAAATAGCAGCACCCTATACTATTTTAATATTTCACTTGTTCCAAAAGAAAAAAAAAACATAATTTTTATTGCTCTCTAAAATGTCTGTTTTTTAATGCAAAACTCAAAACAAAGTCCTCAGACTTTTTCATGCTACACATTCTTAATGAATAAAACCTTGTCTTTGAAACAGCATTTCACTCATTCCAAAAAAAGAAAAAAAATCACTAGAGTTTTTTCAGTTTCTTCCAATACAAATAGCTCAATAAACACAATTAATGTGGCTAACATTAAAGCAGTTTAATGTGGCTAACATTAAAGCAGTTTCTTTAACCTTGGTAAGACTGCAACTTTGATATTTGGTCTACTGTAAAACTGAAACATCGTTTCTTCCTAAAATTTCCTGGGCACAGTAATAAGCAGGGTTTTTTTTTTTTCAAAAAAAGCTATGACCTGCCATTTTTTTACCATCTATAGTTATTCAAATGCTGACTTGCAAATCTCTCCATCTTCTTCTTCATACCTTAAACTTAGATTCTCTCTGACAGTTGGAACACTTGGAACACCAAAACAAATCCCTTTGGTGCTAAATATTAAATCTTACTTTATGGCATGATCCAACCAACGTTTAGTAGCACTCAATTACATACCCTTCCTTACACGTATAAGTGATGTTGTTTCCGAAAGTGAAGTTGCTTCCGCTAACAGTTGCTTCTTTAATTACAGGAGGAAGACCACATGAAACAATTTCACATTCTGGAGGTAAACTGCTCCATTTAGCTGACTCTTCACACACGAGTATGGAAGCTCCTTGAAGGCTAATAAATAGAAAACACACAACAACTTGGAAGGACGATGGGGGAAGCAACAAAGAAAGTCCCTTTTGTTACAAGTGACGTCACGGACACTAGCCAATGGCTACACACGACACTCCTGCAATCACAGCCAAAATGCACCCTTTCTGTTCCCATCATACCACTGCAACATTTAAAGCTGCTTTCAGTCTTTATATTTACTATAAATCTCTTCATTCTAGTGTTTCCAGATTTTCCGTTGTTAATTTCGTGCAAAAATTACGAGACAGGTAAGCCCTTAGTGGGCTCCAAAATATAAATAGGTGCCTTTTCATTATGAGACAATTTGCTGATTTTGCCTTGCAAAACTTTTCAGACATCCTTAAAGACTGGTGATAAAAACCAATGAATTAAATATTAGTAATTTAATTCTACATGACCTTTTCACAGGTATTAGCATTGTACATTTAAAAAATGAGAAGATCTTGAAGATTCTAAAACATTCCCACATATATCATTTCACATAATCATTTTCTCTCAGCTCACAGATATATAAATGAGCTTTTTTCTATTGATGCACTTTAACACAGACATTTTCCAGACTGCCCTAATGTTTAATTTTCATTCCTTTATGTTACCATTTTTTCCCTTGTGTCCAGAAAAATTTGTCAACAGCCCCATGCTGTCCCAGGCCCAATCTGCATCTAGCATTTGCTCCGCTGTTTTACCAAACCTACCCTGGAACAGAAAAAGATGTGGCTCAAAACGGCCCATTCTGCATGTGGTTTTGAATGTGGTTTTGAGCAACATCTTTTTCTGTTCCAGGGTGGGTTTGGTAAAACAGCGGAGCAAATGCTAGATGCAGATTGGGCCAACAGCATTCAACAGCACACTCTGCCGTCTTCTGTAAGCCTCCCAGAGCCTGTTTGCAGGGTGGGCGGGGTATAAATATAAGTATAAATAAATACATACCCCAGGCCAATGCAGAGTCACCCCTGAATGGCCATAAAACGGCCATAAATCTATGCAGATGGCTACCATAAAACCGAGAGATCAAATG
This sequence comes from Gekko japonicus, assembly GCF_001447785.1. NCBI lineage: Eukaryota > Metazoa > Chordata > Lepidosauria > Squamata > Gekkonidae > Gekko > Gekko japonicus. Next base: position 157,144 of record NW_015164721.1, on the reverse strand, counting down.
AAATGAAAGTGGCATGCAATGCAGAGGGGAATTTCTGTTCCAGTGTGGGTTTGGTAAAACAGCGGAGGAAATGCTAGATACAGTGGGCCAAAGTTTGTCCTAAATGTTTTCCAGTTCTCTCCTAAACTACTTTTTGCTGTACTTTTTCCCACTGCAGAATGAATTCTCAAGATAGCCTTTTGCTTGGACTCTCGTCATGGATTGCCACCCAAACCAACCCAGAAATGGGGGGTTTGGGCAGAAAGCATTTTTTAAATTTGCATGCCAGTGTTTCAGCATTTCAGTGATGGATAGTGCTTGCACTGAAACAAATGGCCAGTCCCATTGGAAGGCCCAACACCAGCAGCCAATCACTGCCTTCCTTAACATTCCTTCATTCATACTCAAGAGCAAATTCTAGCATGTCCTGGGGCCTTTTTCAAATACTTTTTGCAATGAGTGTAGCTAGCCTAAAACCATGCAACTGAAGGAAACAAGCTGTTGTACCTGATGCAAGTCAGGTAAAGGAATTCAAAATTTTGTGGGGAGCCAATGAGAGAGAATGCTCACTCACAGGAAAAGCGGCAACTAACAAGGGGTGAGACACGTATACCAGGTACGACTCTCAGGTTTGGTGAGGTGGGTGGGGAATGTACTCATAAGGGGATTTCTCAGCCCTCTTGAGAAAGCGAGAGGAAAAGAAGCAGAAAACCAATCCGCAATGTGAATGAGAATAGATGGAACACTGATAGGGAAAAAATGAGGAGAACATGTAAGTGTGTAATGATTGCACTGACAGTGTGATCATCAGAACCACCACAACACCAACAAAAACCTGGAAGGCAGCTGCAGTCTGGAAAATGCCACAGTCACTCAAGACACTCAGCATCTTGGTTTTTCACTTACCTGTAACCAGTGTCACATGTGTATGACACATTAGAAAGGAATGTCAGACCACTCATTACATATTTTCCATTGTTTATTTCCTGTGGGAGAGGACATTTTACTAATTCACAGATTGGAGAGGAATGGTTCCATGCACCGTTGGCAAGGCAAACTGTTTCTTCTTCGCCCACCAGACTGTATCCTTTATCACACCTGTATTTAGACATGAAAGAAACTATAAATACGTACAAGAGCAGGACTCTTCCCCAGCATCTTTGCAGTTGTTTAGTTCAGTTTTCCAGATGTTCTCCTTCTGAAAACTATAGCTGTAGGTGTGTCAAACTTCCTGAAGGTTTTAACTGTGTCAACGGCAACAGTTTGTAACCACCAGCCATCTGGTAAACTGAAGCTTTCCTCGGGGTCCTGTCCCATTTTACTGGATTTCAGAACAAGGAAATGATTTGCCTACAGCATGGGTTGAGAATACAGACAATTGGCTCTCCATGTGATCAGTGCTGCAAAGTTAAGCTTTAGGGGGCTACTCTGTGTGTGTGTGTGGCCATACTGGTAATGTGGTGTCCAAACAATTGCAATTATCAACTGCAGTATTATGTACATTTCTATGCTAATCAATCTTTGGTTATAAGAGATAGTAGTTCAATACTCGCCTTTCAGAAGGCCTAGCATTCATGAATAAAGATTTGTTTAAAAACAAAATTGATTGGTAGCTACAAAATTTCCTCTGAAAGCATTCCAACATGCAGTTGTTATTTTGAGGTTGTGCCCAAAGTCTTACCAAATAATAATTAAGGGAAAAAAGGACCTCTCCACTCCTCAGATTTCCCCAACATGGTGTCTGAGATTTGTAAAACTCATGAAATCAATAGCTTCGCTTCTGGAAATAGAGTTCTTCTAGTAATTTTTATCAAGCACATTTAAATTATGATCTCTTCTTGTTAATATTGATATATTTGGCTGCCAAGAAAAAAAGTCGCAGATGCATTCCTCTTCCTACCTGTATGTTACTTCGCTACCATATGTAAAATTTGAGCCATCAATAGCACCATTTTTTGGAATAACTGGGATACCACAGGAAACAGCTTGAAGGAAGTCAAATAGAAAAAAAGACCAGAATTATTATTTATTTAGGGTTATTTATATACCCTGCTTTTCTCCTGACATGGACCCACAGCCTTACAGGGAACAACAATACATAAAAATACAAAAATCATCTTCTATTAAAATAACTAAAATCTATCATTAAAACACCTAATTAAAACAGGTAAGCCAGAGCCCACCTCTATAGCCTTCAGGGAGCCTCAGCAGCTTTGTTAAATAGCTGTGTCTTAAAGCTTTGCCAGGAGGTTCTGGGGAGAACTGCCGGCCTCATTCCTTTTGTGAAGTTATTCCACAGTAGAATGGAGCAGCAACAGACAAGGCCCAGGCTATTTGACACAGGATCCTTGGGAGCTAGAAGGCCCTTTTATGAGAAGCACCATTGCCACACAGGTTCATACTCGAAGAGACAGTCACCCAAGCAGGGTCAGATTAAGGCCAACTGAAGCCCTAAACACAGGCCAACAATGGTGCCCTTGGCTTTTCCAGTGCTTAACTGGCAAGACATTAAGACGCAATAAGTGATCACCGTGCCAAAGAAAGCATTTTTTAAAAAAACGCAGATTAAAGTTGAACACAGCGGATAAGGACAATTACAAAAAAATGACTAAAGTCGAATGTGGCAGTGAAAGAGTTAAGGGCATGATAGCTGGGGGGGGGGGGCTCTGGGCCCCCCCCCTTCCCTTAGTGCCCTAAGCACGTGTTTATTTTGCTTAATGGTTAATCCAGGGCTGCACCCAGATATGTGGAACCCAAGTCATGAAGAGCTTTAAAGAGAAGCACCAACATCTTAAATCAGACCTGGAAAAAAATAGCCAGCCTGTGAAGAGACTTCAGGACCCATGTTCCAGAAACAAACGTATTTTATGCAGTTCTGACTTTCATTAATTCCCTTAGCAAATCCTGGAAATTGTGGTTTGTTTAGTATGCTGAGAATTTATTTATTTATTTGTTTGATTTATATCCCGCCCTCCCAAAGGCTCAGGGCGGCTCACATGTGGCAAAGCCGAGTGCAAAATACAATACAGTATATAATAAATAAAACATTTAAAATCACAATAAAACCTTCCAATAATATGGTGCTATACCTATATTAATCATCCAAGATGGGGACAATCCCCCCCCCCCAGGTTTGGTGGCCAGCTGTCTCAGTAGTGTGGTCTCCCACTACACTGTCTCAAACTTCTGCCAGGGCCCGCTTGTCCCCGTTCTTATAGGGCAGCCGATGACTTGCCACCTCGGTGGTAGAATAGTGGCGGCGGCGGCTCCTACTCGAACGCCTGGCGGAAGAGCTCCGTCTTGCAGGCCCTGCGGAACTGCATAAGGTCCCACAGGGCCGGGATCTCATTCCACCAGGTAAGAGCCGCCACCGAAAATGCCCTGGCCCTAGTAGAGGCAAACTTAATCTCTCGGGGACCTGGCACTCCCAGGAGATGGAGCTTCCCCGATCGTAGTGCTCTTGAGGGAACATACGGGAAGAGACGGTCCTTCAGGTAAGAACCCTCCTGTCACCAAAATACAGTTCACAGCATTACCTATGGAAAGAGCTGTACAAGCGATAAACCCTTGGGGAAGTGTTTCAGGGAGTCCAGCAAGATAAGATTCTCATTGCTTACATTTCTTGAAAGCTTTATATATCTATCCGTCCAGTACGATAAACATGCTGAGAACAATACCTTCACAGTATGGGATCTGGTGACTCCATTCCCCAGACTCCAAGCATGTAACTTTGTTAAGTCCTTTCAGCTGGTAGCCCTCATCACATGAGAAACTGACTTCACTACCAACTTGGTAGATGTCACCATGTGACTGGCCATTTTCAAGGTCTTCTAGACGTTTGCATTTCACTGGTTCTTTGGAATCAGACATAAGGTAATACAGAGCTTATTGACATCAGATGTAGCTCATGTAATCAAAAATGAAAACAAATAAGGTAACATTTATAGTGCAATCCTAAGAAAAATTACGCCTTTCTAAACCCTAAACAGACTTAGAAGTGTTCAACTCTGCTAAGAATTAAACTGTTAAGCAGGCTACTTGGGACAGGAAAAGGCCCAGTCCCAAGAGCACAGAAATGTACTTGTAAAGCATTTTAAAGCATATTTTCAATCACATTTTCTTTGCAGAGACCTATACTATACTTAGGCCACTTTGGACAAACTTGAACAAAAATGGCTTCCTCTGCTGTCAAACATTTTTCATGCATATTCCATACATATTTGACAAATGTGCCATGCTGTTTAGTCTGCCATGCAACTAGAAAGGAGCCTAGAAACACAAATTCCTGTCACAGATTAGCCACTTTTTGCCATTGGGCCATGGAAATATATGGGGCTGAGGCCAATAATGGCACATGCCAAGTTCTCCCCCTCTGCAATGTGCACTAGGACTTACCTGTGTCCTGACAGCATCGAGTTGAGCATTTGCCTGCACCTACTTATGCATTCAACTGTTGCAGGCAGAGGCCGAGAAATGTGAACATGTTTGTGTGTTCCATTTATTGATTCAGAATATTTCAATGCCACCTTCTAAGCCCTTAAATTCAGTGGGTTTATATGGGTGATGCAGTTGAGGTTTCTGTAACTTTGTGATGGCCTATGGCTAAACACAATACATTGACTGATTGACTGATATGGATGTAACTGCTTAGGATGGCACTGCTAGCCGCCTCCTCTTCCTTCCTTATGTCTAATGCTTAAATGAGAGTTGCCAGAGTTCAAGCTGAACTGACTTTGTGCCTTGTAGAAATAAAGTCCTTACCCACCTGCCTTGACTCCTTGACATGGTACAGTGATACACCCCCATGGAGTTGGCCTTGAGCAACCCACATGGGAGGGGGCTGGATTTTACCTGGAGGTGCTGGTGGTGACAGGGAAAAGGGAACAAGACAGTAGCTAGTCTTGCCCCACAGTGTAACAGAGATCACAACAGGCTCCCATCTCCATCCTCTGCCAGCAGAACTTCCTGCATTAATAGGTGGGGGCAGGATTGCCTGAGTCCCCATCCTCTCTGGCATTTGGCCGTGAGGCTCCAGTGACCCCCTGGATTAGAGGCTGGGAGAAGGGGACGGCAGAAAACAGAAGGGCCCTTGATGCTTGCATCACCCATAAAATCTGAGCCCTGTATCTTGTTATTTATGGATTTAAAAATATACAAGGTGCATGCGTTACTGGAATGTCCCTTTCATTTTTTAGACTGTGTTACATTACTCCTCTTTTAAATGATTGGCCTGAATTATCTGTGTCTGAGGTAATACCCTTTTAATTGAGTGGGTTCCTAAAGTTACCCTGGCAGTTGCAAACATTATTTCAGTCCTTATGTCCCTTAAGCAATAGGTTTAAACAATTCCTCTACTCAAGATCTATGTATTAAGGAGCTTCTAAGGGATAACGGAAAGGAAAAATATTCAAAGACTATCACAAAAGTAGGTATGCTTAAGTAAGCTGTGACTTAAAAAAAATTCTGTTGTATTTACCTCATACTTGCCTGGCCAGCCTCCTTTACCACCCTGTATAGAAATAATGATTTCTAAAGGTTTCATGCCTTCCCCTGGAATGTCTTGCTGATACCATGCTGTGCCCTGTTCCTGTTGAAGCCAAATGGCTTCAATAGCCCTGCCATATAACCCCACATTCTTCACACTTCCATGCTGACAGAGACCAGATGGCCTCTGCCAAGCATGTCAGAAGGCACGTAGCCCATGGACTAGCTGGAATTTGGGGGTCACATGACTGCAGGTGAGGCCTTCAGAGCTTTGGCCATTCAGATGTTGCACCCATGGCAACTCAACAATTGGACACTCCTATGTCTACTCCAATTGGCTCCTGGCCAGGGCTAATTTGCGACTAGATTGGGGTTTTTAACTGTCTGATCCCTTGGGGGAGAGCTCTCTCTCTCTGTTCCTGTTTGTGAGATCTCGGATGGACACCTGAAATGCTGTCTTGCCATGCTGTCTCTGGGATAGACAAAGAACTCCTTTGTGAGGCTGAGCACATGGCTGCATGCTTGCACAAAGATGGTACCTAATTGGACTGTATACTTGGACATTCTTGACTATGGATCATCCTGGTAACTATGCATATCTCTTCAATGTTTAGTGAGGGCCAAGAGCCGTATGTTTTCTTGTTTTGAAATCCTTATTAGTCTAATTGCTAAGTCTGTGCTGAATAAAACTATTCTTGTTGTTAATGTGTCTGTATTGTTTGTAACTGGGATCTCAAGGCTAAACTCCTGTGCCTTCTGCTCACCAAATTGCGCTACCTTGGTAAGATTAACTGCACAGCTCTAGATTGAGTTGCTAATGTGTTAAGTCCCAGATGCCAACTGAGATTCTGGAATCTCTAATCTCAGGCTGGTGAGGGATTAAGTTTAGAGATTCCTGGTGGCAAATGCTCTGAAATCCAGAGAGGGTAGCATACCTCTCTGGGTGGTTGTTAAATGTACTGAAAAGTATAGGCTTGCCCCTCATTCCTGGACAGGCGTGAGGGCATGAATCCTATACACACCCCCAGCTGCCTTGCCCTTTACCTGCACACTTCTTGCCATCTCCTGTGTAAGGGTGGATGCAGGTACATATATAGGACCCATCTGTGTTAAGGCAGGAAGCGTGTTCGTCACAGTCAGAACCAACTGCACATTCATCAACATCTGCAAACAAAACAGTCATCTTCAGAGCAGTGTTTGTCATCAATACAGTTTCTAGCTTTCTCCTTTCAAATCCTAATATATCCCTGACTTGTGATATCTGTTCCTCAGATTATCTCATCCTGTGATGCTTGAAGGTCTCTTTAAAGTATCTTCCCATACTCCATTCTCACTTGCTGCCTTTTATGCCTGGAATTTGCTTTCTACAAACCCTCAGCCCCCAAAAGCATCTCTTCTGTATCTAACCCCTTAGAGTACTCATCTTCACCAGAAACAAAGTCAACTAATAATGCAATCCTGATAAACAGTTACCCCGGTCTAATTCCACTAACATCAATAGACTTAGAACAGTGTAACTCTGTTTAGGATAGTTGGACAAATTTGTCCTTGGTTTAATTCAAGCCTTATTACTCTTCTCTCTGTTTATCCCATTCCTCTGTTGTTTCTCTTTCCTGCTTCAACCCTGGACTTTATACTGTAAGATTCCCGGAACATGGACTGTGTTTTGCTTATGTTATTCTGTAAAGTGCCTGATGGCACTAGATAAATAACATTACCCCTGGCGGCCTCCAAATTATTACCATCTCAAGACCTCTTAGTCTGATTCTCTTGCTTGGTACAAATATAATCATTTTCACACCATCAGGACCAATTTAGAAACAGTGCATATAAAATGGGCAAGGTCCACATTTTTCTCTGTTTTCCACTCACTATTGCTTTATAAGGACATTGAGGGCTTTTCAGAAACCACTGGATGAAACAGATGCAGAATGATGAAAAAAACCACAAATGCACATTCTTGCTGTTGTAAGCAATGCCTTGAAAACTATCCACGACCTGGACTGAGATACTGACACAGTGATGAATGATTGATTGATGGCACTGTGATGTGTAAAAGTATATGCCAGCAAACATCAGACTGGGTCCAGGGTAAACTGCCAATTTCTACTGACTCCCCATTTCCTGTTGCAGATGCCCCTCATGTTTCATTTCGCCACTGGAAATTTTCATCTAGATCTAACCCTCACAGGGTTGTTGTGAGGTTAAATGGAGAGAGGGAACCATATACACTGTCCTGAATTCCTTGCAAGGAAAGGTAGAATATAAATGCAATTAATAAATAAAAATTCTCAAACAGCAGTTTCTCGTGCCACACAGCTGAACGAACTTTCAGGCGCAGTTACAGTAAAGCCTCAAGGACACCTAACTCTCCCTCTCTCTTTTTTTAAATTCCAAGCTATATTCTCACTTAAGCAGTCTTATTTTACTTTGGGGTCAACAAGACTTTTGTGACAGAAAGCTGAGCAGGGTCTTTCGCCCGCAAGCGTAACGATGCAGTCAAACGAACTCACCGAGGCAAGAGAGCGAACCACCATTCCAGCTGCCATTGTCTGAACAAAGCATCCTGGAGTCTCCCAACAAGTAATACCCACTGTTGCAGTGGTAAGTCACAGTGCTTCCAGCAAAGAAGTCCTCAGCAGAATAAAAGCCATTCTCTAAAGGCGGAGGCACCCCACAACTTATCCCTGCATCCAGAAAACATGTATATCAACGAATTAGATGTATTTTCTTAATCTCACTTTCACACAAGTACCATTAGCTTGAGTTTTTATACACTGTCCTGAATTCCTTGCAAGGAATGGTAGAATATAAATGCAATAAATAAATAAAAATTATCAAACAGCAGTTTCTTGTGCCACACAGCTGAACGAACTTTCAGGTACAGTTACAGTACGCAGTTCTGCTCTTTGAAAGAAAAAAGCAAACAATCTCCCCAGTGCCTGCAAAGCCTCAAGGACACCTAACTCTCCCTCTCTCTTTTTTTAAATTCCAAGCTATATTCTCACTTAAGCAGTCTTATTTTACTTTGGGGTCAACAAGACTTTTGTGACAGAAAGCTGAGCAGGGTCTTTCGCCCGCAAAGAGTAACGATGCAGTCAAACGAACTCACCGAGGCAAGAGAGCGAACCACCATTCCAGCTGCCATTGTCTGAACAAAGCATCCTGGAGTCTCCCAACAAGTAATACCCACTGTTGCAGTGGTAAGTCACAGTGCTTCCAGCAAAGAAGTCCTCAGCAGAATAAAAGCCATTCTCTAAAGGCGGAGGCACCCCACAACTTATCCCTGCATCCAGAAAACATGTATATCAACGAATTAGATGTATTTTCTTAATCTCACTTTCACACAAGTACCATTAGCTTGAGTTTTAACTCTTGGTGGTGGTGGAAAGTGCCATCAAGTCACAGTAGACTTATGGTGACCCCGTAGGTTGATCCTGTTTGGTTTCCGAGATCTGACAAGATTGGGCTAGCCCGGGCCATCCTTGGGGCAAGCCAAATCCCAGCTATCTTCTATGGAAGCCAATGACTTTGACCTCCAGGCTGCAGTTTGAAGAAGGATGTGCAACAGGCTCTTTCAGGACAGCAACTCCTGCCCGGCCACATTGCAAGCCACTTTTGGGATGCCACAGAACTCCAAATATGGCTTGCAGGGAGATGGATTTGAAGCGGGGGAAATGAAGTGGGCTGTCATTCTGGAAAAGAACACACATGCACAGTACTACGTGTGAATTTCAATGGGCTTTCACGTTTTTAAACTCTAACGAGCACATTGCCAGGTCTTGTAACTTTGACAGTGTGGCCTTCTGCAGAGATCCTTCCCAGATCTCTTTTGCTTTCGGAAACCAGTTCTTCACAGCTGCTTTTTCCTTGATGAAGCTCCCAGATTGGCTTTTCGCGAGGGAAGCCTGGACAAGAAACTATTTAGCACCTCCTCCCATAGTTGACTTTAAATTGTATCCATAAGTCCCCTCTCCATGCCTCTCCCATTCTGATGGGATGGGAATGTCTCACATTCTGATACATGGACAGTGCTTCCCTAGTGTCTAGTCCCGTTCTGTAATCTTGTGTGTGGTTATGTACGCTCCTGTCCCGCTGAAACTGTACTCTGTCTATGCACACTGTGTAGGTCACTCCCAGGACCTGCACAGAGACACGACTGTATGGGTTGGGGTTCTGCAGTGAGGAAGGACAAGGGGATAAAATAGCTTTTCCTCTTCTGCAAGTGCAACTCCGTTGAGGAAAGAGGTCAATTTCACCCCCTTGTTCATCTCCATTCCAGCCTGGGAACCTGCATGGCTGTGCCTCTGTGTGGATCTTGTGACCCCACGAATTATCTTTCTGAGTATTGGAAAAAACTGCAGGAATGAAAAGAAAAGACTCTGTATGCTTTCCATGCATGGGAAATTGGATAAATGCCACTGTGTTTAGTTATGAGAAGCAACCTAAACTAGACATTATCGCACATGCAGCATGTTTATTTTACCTCTGTTTCTATCAGTCTTCTGTTCTTCAAGAAGCTCAGGGTGGAATACATGGACTATTGGGGGGGGGGTCTGGTTGTACAGAATGTCCTCTAGAAGAAAGCTTTTATAAACAGGAAAAGAGCCACATTCCACACACACACACCTTTTAGGCTCCTGATATGCCACAGATGACTAAAATGGTGGGCTAGTAAATTTTGCGCTATAGATTCGGAGTCTGGTGCTATCCTAAGACGAGTTACACCTTTCTAAGCTTGTTTATTTCAGTGGGGTTAGAAGGGTGCAACTTTACTTAGGATTGTTCCGAAAATTACCAAGAGCACTTACTTTCACATTGCGGAAGAGGCTGTGTCCACTGTCCTAAATTTAGACAGTGCTGGACAGAATTCCCCACTATGTAGAAACCAGAGTCACAAAAGAGGGAGATTTTTGACCCTGGCTTTAATTCACTTGATGAAGTCCTCAGGTGAGGAATGAAACCTTCTAAGGGTTGGCAATCTGTGGGGGGCGGGAAAAGAAACATGCACAGACAGACAAATGCTGGAAACAGCACAAATAAATATAGATAAACAATATCAAAAGCTAAACAGCCTAGTTACTCCCATTTAATTTCTATGTCTACCTAGTAGTTACATTTTACCTCATTGCTACTGCATCATCTTCTCATTCTTCAGACGAATCAGGTTTTGAGGGGCTATACTTCATTGGCTCCATTTTATACCTTTGATGGAACCAGGGAAGATGTGTGTGTTTTAGAAATTGGGAGTGTGATACAGTTACAAAAATTTCCCAACTAAAATCCTAATTCCTGAAGCTGCACTCCAGGCTCCATAGCCAGAATTTTTTCTTGGGGGGGGGGATGAGATCCCAGGGCCATCATGGGAGGTGGCCAGGAGGGGGCAGGGCAAATTCAGTAAGGGGACATCACTTTAAATGCCCCCCATGGCTACTGGCCTGCTGCACTCTGACCAGTCAAATTTTTGGTACTATATAACACTATGTGAACAGGTGGACCTGTACACAAGCTAAAAACTACTGGCAATCTTGTTTTGATGTAAGGAAAGCTTGTTTTGGATCTGATTCTTCCATTACCATTGAGGTTTTTTTGCTTAACTATGTACTGAAAGTTCCTAATAATCTATACTCTATTGTCCTACATCGCAGCTGCTAGAATTCTGTTTGCAAAACACTGGAACCAGGTAACAGCTCCAACAGGCCAAGAATGGGTATTAAAAAGTCTAGTCTTCTCAAATGATTAGACTGACAACTCTAAGGAATGGGAAAGATGCACAATAGACTGAGCTGATTTGGAAACCAATAATGAAAAGTTATATGACTTGTCAAATAGTCTTGTATTTTATAATCAATTTTTTTGCTTGTATAGCATCTATTCTTATTTTCTAATATATATTTTTTTAAAAATTAGCTGGGAAAGATGTGTAATGTTTTCTAAGCTCACTTTAATAAAAACACAGGTCATTCTCTATGTTAACACAGTCAACATGATTGTCTTACAAGCAAAAGAAAACAGAATAAGGAGCCAAAAGTGATTTAAAATCGCTGTTTCCAATGAATGACCGGAGAGTTCTCCCATCTGACCCCATTTTGGCCTTCATTCTTTCAACATCTCAATACAGGAAACCATAAATATTTTGCTTGAGGTGCCAATGAACATTTATTACCCAACATTGGAATCTGAAGAATGAAAACTAAATGTTCCAGCATTAACTAATCTAATTATCTATGCAAAGCTAACACGCAGGGGGTCATTGCATCATACATTCTAAGGAGGTCCAATAAATTAAAAATTCCAATGATTTTTGGAATTTTCCACTTTTAAGAAACCGTCCCCCCTGTTGATTCATCTGCCACCTCTGTGCACAGAAAAAATTCTAGAACATTGTCTATGGTGCACAATCAAGTTTATGAGGAATGAAGAAATGGCAATGCCAAAAGTACAAGACAAAATTATTACCCAACTGGTTATCCAATGTGTTTTAAACATCAGAAGATGTTTGGGAAATCAAATGGCCTTATCTAGCTAAGAACCTCAACATGCCCCTTACCAAGAAATTTCTAATAAGGCTACAATGAACCCCAGAATTTTCCCAAACCTAATTTGAAAACCCTTGCATTTATAAGAAATTAAAGTTCTAACCAGCACAGAACATGCTCTTGGGATCTATCTTCACTCTTCCAACAACCCCAGGAAGGAAATCTGGCCAGGCCAATACATTGCCTTTTCGCAATTCCTCTGGGCAAGAAACAGCCAGTGATTTCACCTTACAGTCAAAAGAGACAGACAGATCCAATAATCAGTAATTCAGTGCAAACATTAAGGCAACACAGCAATGTGGTGAAAGTCAGTGCTTAAGCCCTACACAATCTAGAAGAATAGTTGATCATTTGCAGTTGATTCATGAAAGCCAGGAGGCTACTAAAGAACAAGAACAAAAAGTAATTTATTAAGTTGGTTAGAGAAGAAAGGGAGAGGAATTTTAACACTGCCCCGAGAAACCTCAATAGTGCCTTCTGTCCACAAGAGACAGCCTGGAGCTGCAATTTTGTTTTAAATGAAAACAAAACAATACAAAAACTTCAACACGGGGCCAGTTCCAGCTCTGGGGAGGGCCTGGTCAGACAGTGCCCAGGGGCTCCCTCATGCCCCCCATTCTACCCCCATAACCACCTGCCTGTGCACCCTTCTCATGCTTGCCTGCCTTCCCACCATTCCAAGCCCAGTTGCCATTGCCACCAGGAGTGGCATCACTGTGCACCACCCACATGAGGCGGGAGGCAGGTCAGCGACAGTAGGCCCGACCGGAAACCCCGGCCAGTTTCAACTGACTGATGCTGATGCTGGCCCAGCTTCAACAGACTGACAACAAAATGAGTGAACAAACCATAACCATTTCAGGCAAACTTGGAACCATTCATACTTTTACCACAATGTTTCAGAGGGCAGTAATATTTCAGAGGGCACCAATTTAAAAAGGACATGAATTGTGCTCCAGTTGCTTATTCAATCCACAGGTCATTTAGGACTGTTTCCACGAAATTACATTGCTCCTCCAAGGGAACGTGAACTGATAATTTACCGCTGATTCATGAATTGTGCAAACTAACGGGCTGTCGGGAAAGAACAGGAAGTCATTAATTAGTCTAACGACAAAGAACATTGTAGGGAGTAGGAGACCCTTTTGCTGAAGAAAGTTTGCTTCTGAGTACGGAGAATGCTGTGGCTAGAGACTCAGGGATGCTTATATGAACAAGCAAGACACCTTCAGCTAATACATTACTTTAAGAAATAACAGCAACAATTTTAACTGATGTCAGCTGATTTCAGAAAGACACACAGAGATAAGGGGAAGGATCACGTTGAGAAGATGGAACGACTGATGTCAGCTGATTTCAGAAAGACACAAGGGGAAGGATCACGAGAAGATGGAACATTCGTTTAGATTTTCATTCCAGCAAACTTTCAGAAAAACATTCCTATATACTTACCTGCTGTAGAGACAGAACATAATCCCAAATATTAAGCTGGCTGATTGAGCCAACAAAAGACTCAGCAGGATTGAACCCTTCTCCTCTTTGATCTTGTTCTTGTCCAAGCACCAAAGCGCCTCCGCCTACATGAGACAGAGAAGCAGGATATGAAGAAGCCAGGATGCTCAGTGCCTGAATTATGGAACACGCACATCATCATCATTATTCTATTTGTAACTTCAACCAACCAGGGAAACTGCCACAGAAGGAGGACAGAGCTTTATGGATGAAGGCATGGAACTATGCAGATGGGGTGACCTTGGCTGAGTTATGTGGAAAATAAATACACTGCAATTTCAGAGACAGTTGACGGGTCAATAGCGTCTTGGGGCGAGAGGGGAATGGCCGCACCCAACTTGTGGACGAACAGAAGATGTCAGGACAGGTCGGTTCACATATTACTGCTTTTGCAGCATGGGAGCCACATCTGCACAGCAGCATTGGCAAGAGGTAACCACATAATCATGCCTATCCCATGTAAATCAATGTCTTACAGTACTTATTAATTACCATGTATAGGTTATTGGAGTGGCACGCGGCTAGGCCACCTGGCAATGATTTCCATTCTACTGTATGAATCAGGGTTCAGCGAGTGTTTCGGTTAACAATATTTTTTAAAGAAATCAATAATTTGAAATATGTATACGCAACTGTCCATTTGTTGCAATTATAATCTTCTCTCAAAAGTGAAAAACCAAAGGGGAAAAAACAGAAGAACCAGCAGAAGTGCCCCCCATTTTATGTGCTGTATATAGAAAATACAAAGCTTTTCACAGTGGGTACATAAGCGAAACAGAACTGAGTAAATACAAAAGCAGGGCAGTACCAGGGATTTCTGTTCCAACAGATAATCCACGGCCTCCGTCAGATAGCTTTCCATCAATATACACTCTCCAGGCTCCATCAGTGCTGGTCCAGGTGACAGCAATGTGATGCCAGTTGCCATCATTGACAGAAGGGCAATCTGTAATACTCTCCTTCCCATTCACATAAAGAACCCACCTGCAATAATTTGAGAGAGAGAGAGAATTGTCTATAAATACCTGCAGTGGTTTAAGCAAAAATCTCTTTCTTTTCTACATATGCACAGGGCTGAATAGGATATTTACAAATTGCTTCATGTGGAGAAGCCCACCCATTCCAAGAAGCAACACCTAAACTGGCACATCCCAAAAAAGCTGCAAAAACATCTCATTGCACAAGAGGACTATTGTGATGGACAGGAGGCTGTCCTGCCCTTGTAGAGGAGAACAGACACTCAGCTAAGCCTATGGGAGTGCTGCTCCAGCATCCAATCACCTTTCAGAATGTTGGAGGGATGGAATGTTAGAGGGAATCGCAGGAGGAGTTAGTTCAGTTCAGGTCTGCCTCAGGGAGAGAGCAGTGATAGCTCAGGACTGGCTCAGAAAAAGAACAGACAGAGTGAAGGGTTGCTCTGCCTGACAGTGTGGGCGGTTGGTTTAACTTTGTCTCCTGCAGCCTGACCAGGAATCCAGCCCTGAGCTCAGGACTGGCTCAGAAAAAGAACAGAGTGAAGGGTTGCTCTGCCTGATAGTGTGGACAGTTGGTTTAACTCTGTCTCCTGCAGCCTGACCAGGAAGCCAGCTCTGGCTGTTCCCTCCTTCTCCCTGGGAGGAGGGGGAGGAGCCTCAACCAGTTCTTTGCCAGATTCTCTCAATTGCACAGGAAAGCCTTGCCTATCTATGTCTTCTGTGCAATTGAGAGAGACTGGTAAAGCAAACTGTGACATAGCGGCAGAAATGCAAATGGAATTAGGAAACAGCCTGGGCCTTGTGGGCTGGATTGGGGCCCTCCAAGGGCCTGATCCGGCCCATGGGCCACATGTTTGACACCCCTGGTTTAAAACAAACCTGGTTCCCCCAAAATTATTGAAAGTTGTGTGGGTCCCCTCAGTTGATAGAAAAGGCTTGTCACAGCCATATACTATAAACAAAAAGTTGGTTTCAGCTCATGTATGAAGCGAGACAAACTGAGATGTCCCTGGACTTTTCAAAGGTTTGTTAGTTTGTTTTTTTAATTCAGGATCATATCTACAAATTGAGATCATGCTACATTCTTGATCAAGAATGGCAAACCTGGGGTCTGCCAACCAAGTTTCTCAGTTTTGTAAATCAAATTTTGAATAAAGACGTGAGAAACACTTGACACAGTTTTACTTGACACATCCCCCACCCCAATTTAATAAATCAAAAGTTGTGAGAAGAGCTGTCGCACTCTTTAACGGCACACACCTTAATTTTGGCTCTGTGTGCAATGTTCTGACCAAGCCCTAGTGCATGTGTGAAGAGAAGCCCTATTCACTGCTGATAGAATAAGGGTTTTGTTAGAAAGCCTGACCCACCTGTGTGGAGAATAAAGAGACCTATGAGAATATAGCAACTGGTCTAGCATTTAAGACAATACTGTTGCTAAATCATATACCCGTTGTAATCTGTGAGTAGAAATGCATTGTCACTTCCATTTTCCACTGCATAAGAAATTGGAGTCCCATAATTAGTAGTATCAGTGGATTTCATCCAGAAGGCACAGGTGATCTCACTGAGAGGGGGGAGGACACCGTCCAGCATAACATAGCCATAGATTCCAGAAACTTCAAAATGCAGATTGAAACCAGAAGACTGTTCTGCAACAAAATGAGAAAATACTCAGACTTGCCTGCTGCACTTCACAACCTCAGTCGCTTGTTTTCAAATATGTGGGATTAAATAGAAAAAAAGAAAACTCTATCTGCCATGTGAATAGGATACAGAACCTGATTTTGAGATAGTCCTGAGACATCCAGGCCCTATAAAGAGCACCTGAACGAATGCACCTCTTTACAGTGAGAATATTAATGATTTCATCTATAGAATTAGGTCCCAGTACAGTGCAGTGTGGTGGTTAGAGTGCTCAAATAGGAACAGGAGGGCCCAAGTTTAAATTCCTACTGACCAGGGGTCATTTCGTAGAAAAAGAGCTAGGGGAACTCATTAGCATAACTCATTAGCATATGCCACACCCGGTGGTGGACCTGCAAGGCCAGCGGGAGTGCGAGGAAGCCCCGCCAAGGCCCTCCCTGGCCCCAGGCAGGCAGGGGTGGGGAGAGGCGGGGAGGAAGCAACTTACCCTCCCTCTTCTTCTGCCTCCTCCTGGCTGAATGAGGGCTGGAAGCGGGGTGGCCGGAAGCAGGGGGCGGGGCTTCGTCATGTGCCCCACCCCCTGCACCTCACCCGGGGGAACTGCGATCCCCTGCGTTCCCCCCCCGAAATGACCTCTGCTACTGACCCATGAAGCTCACTGACTGACTATGGATGAGTACGTCCCATTCTCCTTCAACCCTAAACATCTTCACGGGGTTGTTGAGAGAACAAACAGTGGAGAAGGGAAAAACCACTTAAGCTGCCCTGGACTCTTTGGAGGATGAATAGGATAAAAATGTGGTAGACTAATACTGCAGAAAGTACATATACAAGGAGTCTCCCCCCCCCACCAGAGTCACATAAAAACAAAACACCACTTTGAAAAGGCCCATTTAAAACCAGCTTTGAACTCAGCATCTTTCCAGTGCTATCACAAGGGGCTTATAACCCCCACTATTTGCCCACAGCCTGACAGGGATACTTGTGGCACCAAGGACAAATGGACTGGTCCTATTCTGCCAGTTTGCATTTAGTGGTTGCATTCAGTTCGCCTCACATTCTAGAGCTGAACATCCCAGTCTTTCCCAACTTCCCAAAAACGAAAGCATAATATGGATGAAATCCAGAGAATGATAAGCGACCTTAAATCCATCTAAACTCAAAATGCCCTTTTGTATTTAACTATGTGTTTAAGATTTTAATAAGGACACTATTAGGAATGTGTGCAAACCATTTCTTTTCATCCTAATTTCGATAACTGATTTAAGAAAAACTTGGATAGGTTTTTCTTAAATCATTTACTGAAAGCTATCTGTTGCAGTTATTCAGTTCTGTTTTTAATAGTCATTTGTTACAATGGTAAACACACTTTTCTGCCTAGAACTCTCCCCCCCCCCAGCCAAGTGGGGTGGAATTCTTAAGAGTCAGACCTCTCACCCGTGAGATCTTGCCTGCCAAATTTCCAGCGGATAAAAGAAAGTGTCCTCACTTTACAGGCAAATTAAAAGTCTCACTTCCAGATCAGACACAGGGAGGTGTTTGACAAACCAAGAAAGCAAATAGTGAGAGCAAATCCTATGTAATTGTAAATAATATTCCTGTTGAGATGTAAGGAAAGCAGAGAGCAGAAGGCCTGTTTATAGAACACAGATGAGTCAGGGGACCTAAACTTTACTTGCATCCATGCCTGACCTCGCTGTACTTTGCGGCTGAAGCATTTCCCCAACCCAGCTCTAGAGCTGCAAAGTCCCTACCACCACTGGCGGGGAATGGGGGGTGGTGGATAGGGTTGCCGGATCCAGACAGGAGAAGATTTGGGGATGGAGTTTGTTGAGCACAGGGACCTCAGTGGGGTACAATGTCATAGAGCCCACTCTCCAAAGCATCCATTTTCTTTAGGGGAACTGATCTTTGTAGTAATAGTGGGAGAAAATCTAAATGCCATATTGAAGGACTGTAACTCGGTGGAAAACGAAATTCCAGTATGAAATTCATTAAAGTCATAGAAAGCTGGCTTGTACCAGTTCAGGTTTGCACAACTGTTTCCCAGAAACTTTGCTGAGCATTGGTTTTGCTGGTACTTTGTTCCTGTGTACCTGTTTCACACCTGCTGCCTGTAAAGCCAGGAAGACATTTACAAATGAATGAGTTCAAGGCATCCACACATGTTGCTTGGTTTGCACAGGGGCTGGATTCACACTCATTGATGTTCACTTCACATTGGGGCCCTGTATATCCTGTGACACACTGACACCTGAGAGCAAAGAAGTACAATTCCATTACTGCTGTTAAAACAATTAAATATTATTATTACTGTAAGTCCAAGCTGTAAAGGACCTCTGTTTCTCTGAGAAGCTGTCTGTTCAAGTGACACAGGGGACAAGAAAAAGAAAACAGACCCTGCTGCCTGATTTGTTCTCCGCAGCCCATTTCAGATCTATAGTATTCAGTGTCTGGGTCCACAATTAATGCAGACTGGGCCCTTAAAGGTCTTGGGCCTTTGTGTGACCTCCACACAGTGGAGGAGACAGTTCTTCAAGTGACCTAGTTCTAAACCATTTAGGGCTTCAAAATTCTTGGAAACAAACTGGGAACTCAACACGATATTCCCTTCACAAGGGCTCTTCTGATATTCTTTGACACAGATTAAATGAACATTATTTAAATTTAATTTAATTTGCACTAGGTTTATTCAGTAGGTCACGCCCCACTCCCCATATTTTGTTAGAACATTTGGAGAAATAGTATTGAATATGTTTTATTAAATGCAGGCAGTTCCCAAATTTTCTCTTTCTCTCTCTTTTACCTGTAGCCATTGATACCATCTTTGCAAGTGGCTCCATTTTTACAAGGCCTACTGAGACATTCATTAATGTTTTTTTCACACAGGACACCAATAAAACCGGAAGGGCATTTACAACGGAAACCTCCAATCTGATCTTCACAGGTGGCTTTGTTTAAACAGGGGTTTGAAAGGCATTCATTTATCTCTGTTTCACAGTGAGTACCTGAAAAGAAAGTCACAAAGTAACAGGATCTGACTGAATTATATATATAAAAAAAGTCATATAAAATTATTACCAAGCAGTTTATAGATTTCAGGAACTAGATTTGATCTTGCTAGCCTGCTTAAAGCCAAAGATATGGGGGGAGAGAGGGAGAAACGAAGAGAGAACACTTGGCAATCCTAAACCAAAACTGCTGACCTCCATTGAAACAAAATACAGCAAAATACCAACCTGTAAACCCTTCCGTACAGGTGCACTGGTAAGTATTTGTACCATCAACACAGACAGCTTCATTCAGACAAGGGTTTGAAGTGCATTCATTTATATCTTCTTCACACAGTAAACCTTCAAACAACATATAGGGACTATGTTAACGGCATGTATGCATATACATACAAGCTTACAAACAAGTATTGACACTTGACAAACACAATCCTGCAAACACTGAAATATTATGGTCCCAGGGGAGCAGAAAATAACACTTGTTAGGCATAAACATTCCTACTTTCATTGCCCTCTTGCCACATATCAAATGTTTCTTCATGTCCTTCTCTTCATACCATGAGTTCCCAGGTTTTATAGAAGGTCCTATATGGCCATTCTTTTATGGCAGGCCTCACAACTTTGGATTCACTATTTTAAATGGACACAGCTTTTTTCTGAAGTGGAAATGCATAGATATAAAAACTGACACCTGTTCTATTTTTGCCAGCCATACAGTTTTTAAGTGCGTTGAGAAGGAAAAGAGAGACCCCTGTATACAACTATACATGTACATGCTGTTAGCCCTTTTCTGATGCTACAATCATTCATACTGAAACCTACCAAATGCTTCTACATCCTCCCAATACATGCAGTTGCCATGTTGTGTGAACAGTGGCAACACATGTATTTACCTACGTGTACAACCTTGGTATTTTTGACCATTAACTTGAAAAATCCAGTCGCTGACCTGTGTGTGTACTGGAACCGCATGCCCATGATAAAAATGTGCATTGCCCTTGTTCATACAACATGGTGACACCACATGTGTCAGGAGGATCCATGTGTGGTTAGTAGTCTTCTGATATATATAACTGTCTTGACTGTAAAGGACCTCTGTTTCTCTGAGAAAGATCTAAAGAGCTAGCTCAAACACACCAGAGGCTCGAACATATACAGCTAAGAAGGTCTGAGCTCTTGGACAGAAAGGCAGAATCAAAACCAAACAAATAATTTCAGTGGCACATACTTCACAAGAAGTATACTTGAATTATAAACTCTGGCAGGTTTTTTAGCCCAGTGCCCCTTATGCAGATAGTTTCGTTTATATAAAAATATCTAAACACACATTGGCTTATATCTTGTGGGAAATTATGGTTCACGGGAAGATTTCCATCAGAGGAGCATGGGGTTTTCAATCCACCCCCCTGCTACAGCTCAAAATGCTCTGATTCTGATCCTCAGGGACAAGGGACTCTTGGAATGCCATACGGCAGAGTTGGAAGTCTGCCGTAGGAGAGGAATGTTGGTGAAGATCACCCCCCTTCTGACCGTGAAAGTGTTAGGTAGGACCCAACCTACTGTTACATCAGTACACTGAAGAGGTTCAGTCTCTGTAAGAACCCTACAGAAGGCAAAACAGTTTAGAGATGAACCATATATGAACCACACTTTAAAAAAAAAGATTATGTTGATGCTTGTTTCATGGTTTGTCACCTGTGTAGCCTGGCTGGCACTGGCAAGTGAATGCTGCAATGCCATCCTTGCAAGTCCCTTTGTTGAGACAGGGAGAAGACTTGCACTCATCAATTTCCACTTCACATTTTAAGCCTGCAGCACAGGGGAAAACATATTTGGGTTACTAAAGAAATTAGATTACTAAAGATAAGAAAATAAAAGGAAAATTTCAAATAAATGTCACACATGGCTCAAGTAAAGGTTACGGTAATCATTTGCCTGGACTGGTATACTATGAGATCATTATATTTTCTACTAAAACACAGCTGCTTAGAACTAGAAAGTTTTCATTAGATACCCCATGAAACCATAAGATCCAGCTTAAAGACATGCAGATAGATCCCAGACACATCTACTCAGAAGAAAACTCCACAAAGCACAGTGGGACTATGTACTACGTAAGTGTGCACTGGATTGCAACACTAAGCTGTAATCTTTGGCACTTTTAAGTGGAATACGTCTCAGTGAATTTGGTGGAATCAATTTCTGCAGAAGCTTGCAACAGGGTTGCATGTCCCACTGATACAAGCGGAACCCAGAGGTCATTTCGGGGGAGAACGCGGAGGATCGCAGTTCCCCCGGGTGAGGTACGGGGGGCGGGGCACATGACGAAGCCCCGCCCCCTGCTTCTGGCCGCCCTGCTTCCGGCCCTCATTCAGCCAGGAGGAGGCAGGAGAAGAGGGAGGGTAAGTTGCTTCCTCCCTGCCTCTCCCCACCCCTGCCTGCCTGGGGCCAGGGAGGGCCTTCGCAGGGCTTCCTTGCACTCCCGCTGGCCTTGCAGGTCCACCACCAGGCCCCTCATGGGGCTCTGCAGTGGAGCTGCAAGGCGGGCGGCAGCGGCCGGGACCGTTGGGGGTGGGGTGTGTGGCCTTATGACACACTTCCGGTGATGTCAGGGGGTGTGGCCTTATGACACACTTCCGGTGATGTCAGGGGTGTGGCATATGCTAATGAGTTATGCTAATGAGTTCCCCTAGCTCTTTTTCTACGAAACGACCCCTGGCGGAACCAATTAGTCAGTTCCAAAGTTTCAAAGGGAGAAGCAGTGCAACACTAAGCAAATATACTCAGAAGTCCCACTGAGTTCACTTCGTGCCTTGAATAATTAAGGAAAAGTGTAAATAGTGAGGGGTGGGCGGTAATCCAGATATCATAACAACCTAACGTGTTACGCAGCAGAAGGAAAGTTCTGTAGTAGTAAGCTTTGTCTACTACTGAGAGCAAATATAACCTAGAATGATTCCCATAAAACCGAAAAATGTAATGGATAATGGTATTTGTAGATTTTTTCTAATGCTCATTAGGGAACAATTAGTCTATAAACTCCGCTGTATATACTTTATAAGCTTTCTAAAAAAGTATCTCAAGCCTGCTTTCCAACATTGTTGTTTACCTGTATATCCAGGTGGGCATATGCAAATGTACCCACTTCCAACTTGTTTGCAAGTGCCACCATTATGACATGGTTCCAGGAAACACTCGTGAAACACCTGTTGCCGATGGAAATGAAGCAATGGTTAAGAAGAAAAAAAAAACAGACACAGAAATGCCTATTCAACAGCAAGCAGCAGACCAGATCACCTTTTTCAGCAGTCATCCAAAAATAAGCATACGCATATATAATACTTCAGATGCACCAGGGTTTGAAATAAATGCACTGTTCCAGCTGCTTGCGCCATGGTCAAAAACAGCCCTGTGGAAATATTGCAACACTAGGTTTTGCAATGTACTGTTAAAAGAGCAGTTTGGACCATATTTCTTTATTTTCAGGAACTATTCAATATTCAAACCAACTGCCTTTGGAACACAAGAACATCCTTCTGCTGTGGCTGTGTAAAGCTTCCTTGCCATGTGTCAGCAACCAGAGTAGGTTTCAGATTAAATTATGGATGCCATCTGGAGACTATTAAATTAAGAATAACTGATTTGTTGATTTTAATCTGTATTTTTGTATGTTTTTAACCTGTTGTAGATCACCCAGAGCTTTGTGTACTCAGGGATTGGGTGATCCAGAAATTTTAATGATGATGATGAGGAGGAGGAGGAGGACGACAACAACAACGATGCATGGAAGTTTTCCTCACTCTTGCCTGAGTACTCTGTGGTTACCATTTTCCTCTTCCTGCCACTGCAAGGCTTTTATTCAGTTTTTAAAATGGTAATAACTAGATCACTACAGAATCATAACATTATAATGATCTATTGCAAGAATGTAGCTATTCCCAGATTTCATTTTTTTTTCAGTTTTTCCATGTCAAGTTACAAGGAGAAATGGGCAACCAGTACTTTTCCCCTTACATCTCTGTAACAAAAGGACTAGAGATATATTTTTTTAAAAAATAGAAAGCTGGAAACTGATAAGTTGTTGCAATAGATCATTATAATGTTATAGCACTATAGCCATTTCTGATTTTTCAAAAAATCCTGAAAAAGCTCTCCCAGTGGTAGGGGAGTCGTGGTGGCAACTGCAAAGACTGAAGTCCCAGCACTGGTATTCAAAGGTTTGCTGCCTTTGTAGGTGGGAGCTCCCTCCAGTCACCATGGATAGCAGCCATTGCTGGACCTCCATGAATCTATCTAACCCCCTTTTAAAGCTATGTATGCTTGTGGCCTTCAGCACCACTACTGGCAATGAATTCCACAGTTCAATTACTCACTGAAGTAAAGGAGTATTTCCTTTTGTCTGTCCTGAATCTATTTCCCAGCAATTTCATTGCATGTCCCCAAGTTCTAGTGTTATGGGAGAAGGAGAAAAAGCTCCCTTTATCTACTTTCTTCACCACATACATAGTTTTATAAATGTCTATCATGTCTACCCACAATTGATTTCAGTTTTTAAAAATGCAGAAGGGGGCATCTGTCATCTGCCAGGGAAGCAACTGCCCATTTCAAAAGGGAGGATTTTTTCCCCTCTCCCCAGAGGGGAAGGCATGGGTGGAGTGTACAAAGCTGGCAGTTTGCAAAGTAGATCCATCTGAAAATCTACAACATAAACTGGGGCACTTGTTCATTTACTGAGCGAAAGTAAGCTGCCCACCTCAAAAGGGGATTTTCCCCCCAGAGGGAAAGACTTGAGTGAGGGCATTCAGAACTGTGTTAGCTCTAAGAGAGGGAGTGAGAGAAAGAAAGAGAAAATGTGTGTGTGTGCATTTATGAAGTACCGTTTTCTTGTATGAAACAAAAGAGCTCTGGACTGGTTTGTGGTGGGATAAGATATGGCGTGAGTCTCTTTTGGAAAGAAGGCACTATAAAGTGAATGGCGGGATACTGTACATTTAGAAGGAAGGTAGAGGGTTTCTGTTGAAGAGAGGTTTTTGGTGTGATACTGTAATTTGTATAGTGGTACCATGGGAGGGAGTCCTCCAAGAAGAAAGTAAATGTTGAGAGACCCCAAGTGTAATGTAGGCCAGCTTACAGAAAAAGTGGGGACCTGAATTGACTAAGCAGAGATTTGTGCTTCTCTGTCAGGACTGCTGGCCTATTTTTACTTCTCAGTTAGACTTGATGGCCATCTGGAAATAGTTTTGACTGGACGTGCCTGTTATCACGAAGATAATTTTCCCCCTGAAAGTTTCTTGTCCAGACCAGTTGGTATTTTTCTGTCTCTTTGGATGAAAGAGGCTGCTAAATGTCAGAAAACTCAAAAAAAGGGGGGGGGGAAGAGTCTCCTTTCCTATTCCAATGCTACAGTATACCTCAGCCTCACTAGTCCCTTCCCCCAGTGATACTGAGCTAGAAGAGTTAATTTTTCTTGATGGACATGAGGACGGCTCCCTGTGCCATTGTAGTAAACAATGATTTGCTAGCTGGAGCAGTACTGGCAAAGGGGAGTGGGACACAAAAGAGAGATGTCAGTTAAGACTCTACAAGAAGCTCTTCTTCAGGGTCTAAAGCATTTTGAAGTGTTAGGATATGACTTAAAACATAACAAGGTGGTGCTTAATGGACCTAAAAGCTTATGCTCTTACTAAATAATATTTCGATATGTCCAAAGTCTGAGATACAGGGTTATTTCCCATTCATACTTATCCAAAATGACAGATCCCACTGAAAATCCTGTTCTGTTTACACCCCCTGATCTAATTCAGACTTACACACAATCTGTCAATCCATGCCTAATCTTAGAGAAAGTAGTGAAAAATTTGTCAGAGAAGAAGAGATCTTATTTCCATTCCCAGCTTATTTAGAAAAAAATAATCAAAGTTTGTCTAGAAACCAGCGATTTCACTCGGGGTATGAGATATGCAAAGAATACAGAGGAAAATGCAGTTGGCATGGTGTGGCCCCTTGAGACTCCAAAGCCTACTAAGCCCATTCATGATAGGGTACTGAGGAGAAAGCTGTCCAGAAAGGCCCCCTTCTAAGATTCTGCAGAGAGCTACTCGGTTCTCACAGTTACCAATATGAAGAGAAAAGGAAGAAAGCACATCTGTCCACTAAGCTCATGGCTTTACAGATTCAGGAATGCAAAACAAAACCTCAAGGCGTGCAGAAAATTAATGGGCCCCAACAACATCAAATATCCCAGCAGGGTACACCCCATCAGTTTTCTGATAAGAGACAATCGCAAACTTGCAATTATTGTAGAATTACGGGTCATTTTGTCCATGACTGCAGGAAGAGACAGAGACCAGAATCAGCACCAGTGTAGGTGTGCAACTCCGAGCACCAGCTTTTTCCAGAGCCTGTTTACAACAGGGCACTGCTGACTGACTTATTGTGACTTTGATTATTAATTTTAATCCTTTTCCTTGCCTAGTGGATACAGGTTTCTCTTACACGATGATCCACCACCCAGAGGCATTACTTCTCATATCTTCTGACACTGTACTGGCTTCAGGTATTGGGGTTCAGCCACACCCATGTTCTGTCAGCACCAGTTTCTGTTTTCTTTGGGCTGAACAAGGTAACAATCCATGTGTTGATTTCCCTACCTCCCCTGTTAATTTGTTAAGGTCAGGATTTCTTGTGTGAATTTGATACAACTGATTGTAAACTAGATGGCTCCCTCAATGTGAATTTGTCCAGGGTCTATTTTGTTAACTGCTACAGGAAGTAGAGGATTCAGAGGAACCTGCCCTGGAAACTATGTCTGGGTAAAGGTGTACAGGAAGAAATCTGCCCTGGAGCCCTGTGCGTCACCAATACTGCCACCTGAGTAGCGAGGGAAGTTCCTGAATCCACACATCCCTGGCACAGAACCAGCACGCAAGGCGCATGCAGGAGTGGGAACCTGCAACACAGGAAGCAGAGCAGCCTGTCCCAGAGGGTTTCCTGACCCTTCAATTCAGACCTTGCCTTGGCGGTGGGAGGCAAGGAGCGTGGACTACGTGGGTTTCCGTTCCAAATAACCAGGAACAGCAAGTCAAAGACTTTTACACCTACACCCATTATAAATGACTGAACCGCAGACTCAAAAGGTATGTGTGGTGTCAGCAGTGGGATCTGCTGTTTTTTTCCTTGTTTGCTATTCCCCTATGCTGTTTGAAACCTACGCCAACATGATTACACACAAACCCCAGCCACCTCACACATGTGATATACATGAAGGCCCTTACCAAAAAAGGAGGCATTTTGTGATTCATGATTTTTAAATTGTTGCCCCCCCCAAGCACCAAGAATACAGTGCATCTCTTGCCCCATACCGAGAGTTCCTATCTATACCTTGTGGCTAATAGCCACAGATGGACCTCTGCTTCATTCAACAACATTATTCTTTTATATGTTCAAAGGTTTTTAATACCTGTGATTGCAGGACCTCACCAAATTTGAGTTCCAAGTTCAATTTCGCATTGCCTGCAGTCTGTATCCTATTTTCTGTACCTGGGGTTAAAATCTGAGAGGGATTGCCCTGAGCCACCCTGCTGTTCCCTATGCACAGTGTGAGCAATTCTAGTGACACAAGTGGAGGGATGTCAGAGGTGTTGTACCTCTAAAAGTTAGTGAAATGGTATGGTCACTCAGAAAAAGGAATGGAACTGAGCTGGGGTCTCTAAGTAGGGTGCTGCCTTTGCATGTAGGATAAGACCCAAGTGTCACCCTCCCACCCCTGCCTTTTCATATGCCGCACTATGAGAAGGAAATTACTACTGGCAGCACAGCTTCAAGTTTGGCCTTAAACCACCACCCCCCTACAGTTTTCTGGAAAACTGCAAAATTCCCACTGACCTTAACACATGGGAACTGCATCTTGCTAAGCCCAATTTAACAGTAAACCAGCTCTTACAGGATTGCATTTGACCAAACTGTGCAACTTATAAAATAAAACAAAATATCCTGCCTAACTATTATTAAGGTTACCATTTTGAGACAGTGATGAATGTTTAGACTGAAGTGTCTGCTGAGTAAAGGGCTTAATGCAAATGAAAAATACCTTTGACCCCTGTGGTTAGCTGCAGGGCTATCCAGCAGAAATGTTTTAGCCTGAGTTTTTTTTCTTGAATACTTGGATTCAAGAAGGCACCAGTTACGGCAATTGCTCTTGCCTCTTCTGGGAAATAAACTTAGTAACGCTTGCAATGAGCCAAATAGTCTCTAGTATTCAGCCCCAAATTAGCACATTTTGATACGTTGACAAGTCATACTATTTCTACGTTGTCTGTTATCTTCCCCCTGCCTTCTATTGCTTCTTAATTCGATTTTGCTTTGTCCCCAGTCTCACACTGCCATTCAATCTGATATGCTGTAGAGAACGTCATGATTTTGTTACAAATGTCCTAAAATGATATGCAAACAACACCTGGCATGGTGCAGTTGTGAGTGTTGGATTAGGACCTGGGACAACTGGGTCTGAACCCCAGCTCTGCCTCTGAAGCTCACTGAGTGACCTTAGGCTGATCACATTCTCTCAGCATAACCTACCTCCCAGGGTTGTTGTGAGGATAAAGTATAGGAGGGTGAGCAATGTGATAAGCTATTTAGGGTCCCCATTTATTTATCCATCCATCCACCCATCCATCCATTCAATATTCATTATAAATGAAACCTTCAAACAGAAAGAAATAAAAAATGTAACAATATATAACAACTAGAAATAAGGCCTGTTGTGGAAATAAATACAATGAGCTCTAGAAAGAGGCTCTGGGAGAGTGCCCTGGCCTTGGGCACTCAGCGTCAATTTGCTATGGCAACCTCAGCAGGGTATAATGACACAGAGTCCACCATTTTCTCCAGAAGAACTGATCTCTGCTACCTGAAGAGGAGTCATAATTTTGTGTGATCTTCATCCCTCACCTGGAGATTGGCAACAATGGTTCTTCAGGAGGAAATGACTGGTTTGGAGGGCGGTATTGTATCTGTCTGAGGTCCCGCCCCTTCTCAAACCCCACCCTCTCCAGGCTCCACCCCTCAAGTCTCCAGGAATTTCCCAACCTGATGTTGGCAACTCTATCTCCTTCCCAGCCAAGCATCAACCTGCCGTTATCTGCCCCTCACTCTTCAGCTTTCCGTCTCCCACACACACACCTGCAGCCTCTACCATGCTCTGAAGCCCTGACTGCTACGAGTTTTCTCCCAAAGGCCAAAATAGTCATGGAAAGGGCCTTTTACTGACATAACCAAGCTTGGTTGCCTAGCAACAGGCACTGAGGGGAAAGTAGGGTTGCCAGCTCTGAGTAGGACAATACCTGGAGAGTTGGGGGGCAGATCCTGTGGAGGGCAGCGTTTGGGGGAGGCGAGGACTCAGCAGGGTATAATGCCATAGGGGAACTGATCTCTGCCTGGCAGACCCTGCTTTGAAGCGTTAACTGCTACACCTAAGGTAGCCAACATCCAGGTGGAGCCTGAAGATCGCTGGGTATCACAACTCAACTCCAGACAACAGATCTCTCCCCCCTCCCCAGAAAAAATAACTGCTTTGGATGGTGGGCTCTATGGCATTCTTTTCAGCTGAGGCCTCTCCCCTCCCCAAACTCTGGCTTCCTTAGACTGGCTTCCTTAGACAGAATATCCAGGAATTTCCCAACCTGGATCCAGCAACCCTAGTCAGGACAGGCCCCAATGAGTTCCTCACAAAGGCCTGGAAAGGATTTCCTTCTACCAGCAGCCACTGAGGGAAAGGTTAGTCCCACAAAGGAGCCAAGCAGGAGAAGTGTCTTTGTCGGGAGAGACAGCTGTTTGCCAGTAATTCTGACCAGGAACAGTGGTTGAGGTGGGAGTGGGCAGGGAAGAAGAGCAGACCCAGCACCCGGCCAGTGGCACGCGAGTACTCTTGAGTGGAGGCTGATGGGCCAATGGCTGATGAAGTGCACTGCGCAGCCAATGGGAGAGTTGGAAAGTGCCACCCCACTACTCAATTATATATAAGGAGAGATAATGGTGACAAGACTACAGATAAGCCTTTATAAGGATTTCCCAATATCTAAAAATATGTCCATGTGCATTATTGTTTATATGTGATACATTCAAATGTTGATAAAGTTGTAAGGTCCTCAATTCACCGGATTACTGGAGGTGGGCATTTATCTTTCCAGTGTTGTAATATGTCTTTTAGCAACAGTAAAAGCATAGAGGGTCCATTTTGGTTGACCAGCAGTTAGTCTCCAGGACACAGGCAAATAGGTTTAAAAGTAAATACGCATCCTCAAAAGTCAATGAATATTATAATACAAAATTGATATGAGTAATTACTTCCTTCCAACAAGGTTGAATAACTGGAAAACTCCAAAGCATACATTTAAGAGACGTCATGTGAGTTACAATGCCAGCAACTAGACACTTAGTCCGTTACTAAAAAGGCTCTGTGTTGTCCTGTATATCCTAAAAATATTTTTTTGCTGAAGGAGAACAGCAGGATATACATTTTTAAAAAGCATGAAAAAAGCATCATACTGCAACATCACTGGCCAAATCATGTGGACTGCCATTAGTTAATTTACTGAAGTGAGGGGAAAATCAGCCAAGGACAATGAAGGGGAAAACGCACCAAGAAGAATAGCGTTGAAAATTACCCAGATGAAAGGCATTTTTTGACACTGGTGGCTCAGCCCTATAATTTACGTATTTATTTTATTTATACCCCACCCTTCACCCCAATAGGGACCGAAAGAGGCTTACACTGTCCTCCTATCCTCCATTTTTTTCTTACAGCGACCCTGTAGGGTAGGTTAGGCTGGACCAAGGTCACCTAGCAAGTTTGCATAGCAGAGTGGGGATTTCAGTCTGGATCTTCCAGATCCTAATCCGATATTCTAACCGCTACATACTAATTATTAGATTAAAGGCAGCAACAAATACGAAATGTTTATACAAGATAAGTTCGCTTTTAGTGCTAACTTGAGAAAATTGTAATTCTTGCCTGACTGCTGACTTGGTATTTTTTGCTGATATTTTCTGGAGAGACTGGCACCACAACACTCTCCTCCGCCGCAGAGAAAGTTGAGCCAAAACCTAAATGAGATTGACATGAAAGCAGCTGTAAAAAATTCTATTGACAAGGTCCTCAGAGTGATGGCTGGGATGCAATCAATGCTTCAGTAATGGAAAAAAAGGATCCAACTTCATTTGTGGGGATATACATAACTTTAAATCAACAAGATATGCAACTGAAAAAACACAGTGCAAGCATCCAAAAGCTACTCTTTCCACTAGAACAGACCAGAGATTTCCCATCCTGATTTACATGTTAAAATCATTTTCTCTAGGAATACCAAAACTGCTGATGACAGGTGCAGCTGAAAAAGGGGGAATAAAGGAGCAGAGGTTCACGTGGAAGAAAACAGGCGCCTGGGTGTAATCTTCGTGGGGGCGTCGGGGCGTCAGCCCCCGCCGAAATTTTCAGGAAGGTGCTCAGCCTCCCCCGGGAGCCACCCTTGCTCCTAGCAAAGCAATGCCTCTGGCCCAGCTCCAGCCCCCCTCGGGAAATTGGAAAGTCTACACCCTTCTAAGTCCATTGACTTCAGTGGATTTCGAAGGATGTAACTCTGCTTTGGATCACAGTGGCTGAATATTTGTGTCCAGCTTGTCTGCTACGTAGAGGACTTCTGTTCAGACATTATGCAAAACTGAGGTTTAAACTTAACAACAATAAATGAGATTGTCTAAATGTAAGGTACTCTACTAACTATGGTTAGTTATGCTCCATCAAACCAGGATCTGAAAGCACTGTCTGAAACTAATTTATTAAATACAGGTAATCTTCACTCTGATTTTGCTTACGAATGTAGACATCCTGGCTTAATCCTGGTTTAATCCTGGCTTGTTCCCCAGCAACATCTGCCCAGCCTACACAGAGAAGGCAATGAAACGAGCGTTTCTCCAAGGAAACCAAGATTTGAGTGGTTCTCTGTAAGCCGATTCCTGCTTTCGTAAACTAAATGTAAAATAAACCATGGTGTGAAGAACAGCATTTTCTTCTGGGAGGCTGGCAAGGAGCCCAGCCTCCGCTTTGTGTTTTAACAGTTTATTCTTCCTCTGGGCTAGGAAGAGTGAGGGGGGGGGGGGGGGGGGGGGAGTCGGTGCAATGGCTTTCCAACTTACTTGTATACATTTGCT
This sequence comes from Gekko japonicus, assembly GCF_001447785.1. NCBI lineage: Eukaryota > Metazoa > Chordata > Lepidosauria > Squamata > Gekkonidae > Gekko > Gekko japonicus. The sequence continues at coordinate 125,791 of NW_015164721.1, read as the reverse complement.
AATAGATCTAACTTCTAGCAGGTGATGTTAATGCCCGTGTTGGGCGGAATGATGAAGCTCTCCTAGCATCAGGGCCAATGTAATTTTTGAATGAGCTGTCATACCCATATTTATACAAAAGGACATTGGAAGCCTCTAAGGTCAATTTCGATGCCTAATGAATCTAGCTAGAGACTATGGGGTGGGTCAAGCCCTCCCCCCATCTTCTAGCAGAGAATAGATGGTTGGAGATATGAGAACGCTAGAAAGTCTCCAGGAAATAGATTCCTAGAGATCGCCAGGAAGCACCTCTTTGACCTGGGCTGACTGGGGTCAAGGGGGTGGAGTCCCAGAGATGATAAAATCTCAGTGTAAGGGGAAGGTGGTCTCTTTTCCTTGGATGCTGCGGCCATGAGCACATGCAGACCTCTCCTCTGGGAAGACAGCCATTTTTGATCATATGCTTGCCCAGAGAGCTACAGACAGCTCCAAGGTAATGAGAAATCTGTAGGGATTTATAGCATCCTAAGCTTAACGATCCTGCCCTATTTTAATATCTGGTTGTCGACTACTAATCTATTTAATTTCCTGAGATTTTATAAGGAGCCCTGCCTTTTCAGTTGCTCCACTCCTTTTATTCCTGCCCACTGTAAAAACTGCCACAGAACCTAGGAAGCCTCCATTTCTTGTCCTTTGACCCTCTATTCTTGTGCACACACACCAATCTCTGCCTAGAAGTGGGAGCATCTATAAACGATAGTGTGTGGGTTGAGATAGCCTATCAGTTCCCTTTAATACCTTGCAACATCCATCCAGTTGTCACTTCCCCCCCATATCCTTTAGAGAAAGTTATTTAACTTACTTGAGCAGTCTGCTATAGAGTTGGCACCAATCACTGTCGTAGTCCCATAAAATGGACAAGACAAGCAGTAGGACTTTCCTGGATCAGGTTGATAATAATCGCTGGGACAGGGGTGACAGGGCATTAAACCAGAGCGAGAGAATTCTCCTGCAGGACAAGGTACTGTGAAGTGTAAAGCAAAACCTCTGTTTAAATGCTACACTGCACTCTTCATTTCTGCTTACCACTTCAAATAATCTTCTTACAAGGTGCTGGAAACTCTTTTGATGAACAAGACTGTAGCGCAAGACAGGAGAAGAGAAGCATATTCTGAATTCTGAATTTAATCACAGTTAAAATAGATGCCTTGTGCTTAGCAGAGGCCAGAGTTCTCAGACGCAGGCCTCTGCCTTTACGCTCCACCTTCGGACTCATTCTATACACTCTTATTCCTAAATTACACCCACTCAGTTCCATGCAGGCAGTAAAAGTCTACTTGTGAACTGTCATATTTGACTGGAGAGTGACAAGTTGAGAAGAACTAAGAGGAAACAATGCAAGAAAAATGCTAGCTGTTTCCTACATTGCTATTACGTAGAAAGTAAATAAGGAAACAATTACATGTATGAAGGATATGCCATCGTACCAGTGTCAACTACTGGGCATGGATAGGTGATGAATCACTCTCCAGGGAAGGAGGTTTACCTGCCCCAACTGGTGGCTGCTCCAAGGGAATGAGGTTACCACAATTGGGCGAATTGCCTGGCGAAAAGAAGTCCTGCCCCTTTAAGAGAGGCTTAATGTCTGGGATTGGGCAGCTGAAGCTTTTCATGGCACAAAGGTAAACAATAGTGCCTGGTACATTATATCCCATTGAGCCTCTATTAAAAGGACAGGACATTTTTTCCCTCCAGAAAGTTAGCAATCTAGCCATGATGGAGGAGGAAGCTGCAGCCCCAAGAGGAGGCTAGGCAGCAGTAAACAGGGGAGAATCCAACAACTCTGTGAGGCCCCCAGCAATGCTCCCTCTAAGCTCTGGAGTCTTGTGAGCAAAAATTCTACTATGTGAGCTACTGGCATTAAAGTTGTGAGCGAGCAATTTGGCTATGCCATAAATTAGTTTGCTCTGGAGCCATCCTTCCTGAGCTAAGACAATAATTTGTGAGCTGGAAGCTAAAAAACTGTGAGCTAGCTCACACTAACTCAGCTTAGAGGGAACCCTGGCCCCCAGATAAGATGGAGGCCCCCAGACTGTTGGTACAACCTGCCATGGTCTCTTTAAAAGGATCAAGATAATGACATATGATGATGAGGGCACCTGACTTTCAGGCAGAGCAGGATGGGAGCTGGTAGATGGAGAAGGAGTCAGGTAGTGGCGACACCTCCCCCTTTTCAAGCTGAGGCCAGAGGAAAGAGCAAGGGCCCAGTGGCAGTTGGGGTCAGGAGAGGAGAGGAGAGCCTGAAAGCCTCCACTCCTTGATGTCTGCCAACAGAAAAATGAAAACTTTTACATACAGGTTTAACAAAGTTTACATCTGTATCTCTGAAGTACTGCTTAACCTAATTAAAGGATTCAGAAACATGACAGAAAGACATAACACACAGCTGCTCAAAAATAGTTCAGTTGTATCAGACTAGAAAAGTGGAGTTACTCAGCACTGTAACTAGTAACATGCCATTTCCCAGAATTTAGATGTCACAAACCTCCACATGCTGATATGTCCACGGCCCCCCTTTTGACAGTTGACATGTTTTCTGGGCAAGAGGTGCACTGCTTAGATCCGGTTGCAGGCTGATATTTGCCAAGAGGACATGATTCACAGATCTCAAGGCCATTTGGAGAATAGGTTCCTGGCTTGCACTGAGCTAATTATGTAAGAGCAACACATTACAATTAAGCAATATTCAGCTTCAAATATGTATCAGGGCCAAAAGCCAATAACCCAATATACCAATGGCAGAACAACCTCTGAAACAAAGTGTAACTGGCTATTTATAAGACCAGACAATGTGCTTACCACAAAAAAACCTCGCAAAATACAATTAGCACAGCGCATCTGCCACCAGCACAACTGTGTTTATGCTGTTTGAGAATTGAGCGTTTTGCTAAAATAATTTATGGGAATCATTTACACCGCAAAATCACAGCAAAATCAGAATAATGCTTGGAAAATGAGAAAGCCACAGTAGTGAAGGTCACTTGCAATGCAGTCCTAAACAGAGTTACAACTTTCTAAGCCCAGTGAGGTCGATAGGCTTAGAAAGGTGTAACTCTATTTAGGATAACTCTGAGGATAACCTTGGGCCAGTCTTTCTCTCTCCCTCTCTCAGCCTAACCTACCTCACAGGGTAGTTGTGAGGTGACAAGGGGTGAGGGGAGATGCACAAACACATGCACTATCCTGGGCTTCTTGGAGCTGACAGAATAAAGAAGTACATTTGGTGACTGGTCATAAACTATAATAGTTTAACTGATGGTGATTCAACAGATAAAACTGATCACGGATTGGATGAATAGCTGAGGAAAACAGACACGTTTGCAGACTACTTAACCTGTTAAGAAAAGATGTATGTGCAAAACGGCTGAATTGCAACGTTATGTTAAAAATGCTGCAACTTCTTAATAAAACCGTAACAACTGAATGAGGTATTTTGTTCTGTGTGATTGTATTTATTTTAGAAAACTTAAATCCCACCTTTGCCCTCACAAGGGACACCAAGGAAGGCAGCTCACCAAATTAGAAGATACATAGCATTTAGTGGTACAGGCAAAGTTGTGTTAACCAGCATCCTTGGTGAACAGTGGTTCCCAGTTCCCCAAGTGGGGATCCATTGCCTGCTCCTTCACAGCCTGAGAACAAGTGGAGGAGGAGCAGGCAGCCAGGTCCCCGTGAGCTCCTGGCCATCCAGCCCTCCCCCCTGCACTAGCCCTGTTCACATGTTACATGTATATCCTGCATGTATGCACATTCATATGTTTGTAATAAACATTTTTGCGGTTCAGTTGTTGATTGGTGGCTGAACCACGAACCAAACCACAAATTGATACGTTGGTTTTTAAACCAAACTGGTTTGTATCAGTTCATGAGCCATTTAAAGTTTAAACACCCACTTTCTGTTCCCCTCGGCTTTTCGCAGGGAACAGAAAGCAGAGGTTTAAATAAAAAAGCTGCGGGGAGAAGGTGTGTGGAGCAGAAAGCAGAGGAGTATTTAAACCAAACAGCTGAGCAGCAGGGAACTCCTCTGCTTTTTGCTCTTCATGAAAAACAGCTGCGAGTGGCAGTGAGCAGAAAGCAGGGGGGGCAAAATGGCTCCCAGCCATTTAAACCAAACAGCTGGATGGCAGGGAGTTCCATGCTGCTCAGCTGTTTGGTTTAAATGCCCCCCTGCTTTCTGTTTGCTGCCACTTATAGCTGTTTTTCATGAAAAGCAAAAAGCAGAGGTTTAAACCCCTGCTTTCTGCTCTTCACGAACTGCCACAAACCACATAAAAACTTGTGAAAGTTCGTGGTGGTTCTTCAGTTTGTGAACATTGATTTGCAAACCAAGAACCAGACAAAATTAATGATGAACTTTAGTTCGTCAGCTGGTTCATGCCCAACCCTAGTAAAAAAGAACCAATGCACATTCATGTTACAAATGAAACTGGGGATGAGTACCTGGATAAATGTGGAATTTGAATCACATCTTCAGCTATACAAGTGTTGAGTGTAACATGACAACTATTCAACATGTGTATAAAGAAAAATAAAGTGTACGTTGTACGTGGTTCTAATGTCAATTCACTGTAACTGGTGAACAGGGCTACAGTCAAAATTCTGTGTGGTGGGACATGCAGCATTCTGGCCTTTTAAATCCTAACCTACTGCACAGTTCTATGGCTGCATGGACACTGACTGTGAAGCTTATTCTGGGCTGGGACACAGCATGCCCCCCGCAGATGTACAGCTGTGTGGAATGCAGGGTTGTATTTCTTTTGGGAAATTAGATTCCCCAAAGATACAGTGATCCACTATAGCCAAACATCTTGAAGAATGTTTGCCGATATGTATTTCATGAATCTATCTGCCAAATGCTGTCGTTTTATAACTGAACTGTTACTTTAATAATAGAATCTCAGCAAATAATGAACTCCCAACATGATGGGCAGAAGGATGATATGTTTCTCTTGTCCACTATGCATCATTACTGCACATTTCTAAAGTAACAACATAAAATACAGGTTTTCGCCCATTATGCATGCACATCTTACTGCAGATTTTCAGAGCAGTAAGCCTTTACTCTTGACTTCGGATTCTGTGCCTGCCTTACCCACTATTCTTTTTCCTCTGGTGTATTTATTCTGCAGCTACAATATAAAACCCGCACTTTTCTAAATCACAGTGGAACATCACTTGTGACATGTTGGGAGTGGCACCCAAAGTTTTTTGTTGTTTTTTTAAATTACGCAATTGCCATATCACAGCCTGGGAGGATGGCGGAAGGTGCAGAGTGGGCGGAATGACCTCGATATGGGCGGAGGAGTGACCTTCAAGGTGTGGCAAAAGGGCAGAGGGAAAATCCAAGGGAATCTGCATGCTTTTGAATTAACTTCAGCTTGGAAGCGAAACAAGGGAAAGTCTGGCATAAAAGCACTCTCAGAAAACCTGGGGAAACAGTGACCAGAAAGTGAACTAAGTGCTGAAGGGAGGAAAATCAGTGCAGGATGACAAAGACAACCCGATGGCCATGCACACTGAGAGTGAGGGGGAAAACCCTGTGTGTAGTAGGCCTTTAATGGCACTGTTCTGCACATGGATATGAGATCTATCTATTTTAAATATTTATCATCTGTCTCTTCAGCCATTTGAGGCTGTATTCAAACATGATTATTTGAATATGGGCACTTAAAATACTTAGAATCACAGAGCTGGAAGGGAACTCCAGGGGTCATCTAGTCCCATCCCCTGCACAATGCAGGAAATTCACAACTACCTCCCCCCCACACACCCCCATGACCCCTGCTCCATGCCCAGAAGATGGCAAAAAACCTCCAGGATCCCTGGCCAAACTGGCTGGAGAAAATTGCTTCCTGACCTCAAAGTGGCGACTGGCATTTCCCTAGGCATGTAAGAGAGGGTCACAAGAACTAAGCACTGATGCGACCAATGCTCCCGCTAAGTTGTGGAGTCCTGTGAGCAAAAATGCCACTTTGTGAGCAGCTGGCATTAAAGTTGTGAGGAAGCGATTTGGCGAATGCATAAATTAGTTGGCTCTGGACTGGAGCCCTCCTTCCTGAGCTGAGACAAAAATGGGTGAGCTGGGGGCTAAAAAACTGTGAGCTGACTCACGCTGACTCAGCTTAGAGGGAACCCTGCTCGGGAGCCCTCCTTCCTGAGCTGAGACAAAAATGTGTGAGCCGGAGGCTAAAAAACTGTGAGCTGGCTCAGCCTGACTCAGCTTAGAGGGAACCCTGGATGTGACCTTTCCTGCCCTCCCTCTCATGATCTGCCTAAGTTCACAGAATCAGCACTGATTGTTCCTTTTTGTTTATTTTTACTTATACATTTAGAAGCATTTTAAATGAAAATAATGCAGGTGTCTATCAACCAATTATAAAAGTATGTACTTGTTAGCCTCTTACCTTTACATTCCGATACACTCCTGGAATGCAGGAATTCAGTGTTGCTACCAGATGGACAATTTTTACATTCTAGCTGCCCTTCCTCATCCTGGTAAGATCCAATCCAGCAGCTTTCACATGCATGATGTTCCAGAGAGTAATAAGTACCCAAAGGGCAATTAACTATGATTTAACCAAAAAGAATATGAAATTACAAGGTTAGCCATGGAACAAACCATTTAATAAGGCCTAGTTCTCACAAACAGTATGTAAGTTTAAAAAAACAAACAAAAAAAACCCTGCTTGGCATTTTACACTACACGTTACTCAATGCTCTTCTATACAAAAACCAGAAAGCTATCATGTAATAGTGACACATAGTCACATAGTAAAAAGGTAAAGGTAAAGGTTTCCTTGCTTGAAAGCCAGTCGAATCCGACTCTAGGGTTGCGGTGCTCATCTCCGTTTCAAAGCCGAAGAGCCAGCGCTGTCCGAAGACGTTTCCATGGTCATGTGGCCGGCATGACTAAACACCAAGGCGCACGGAACGCTGATCCCTTCGCACTGAAGTGGTACCTATTTATCTACTTGCAATTTCTTGCTTTCGAACTGCTAGGTTGGCAGGAGCTGGAACTAGAGACGGGAGCTCACTCCGTCATGCGGCACACTCGGGTCTCGAACTGCTGAACTACCGACCTTCCACAGCCTGAAGTTCAGCATCTTAACCACTTGAGCCACTGCAGCTCCTTAGTCACATAGTACATGTCATCATAATTGTATCTAATAGTGGCTTGTCCCCCTGCTAGTCACAAAAATCAGGTAGAACTCTCAACAAACACTGTGGACTTCCCAGGCATGAAGAAAATTTTTCTTCATAACTTAACCCACAGAGAAACCCAACCCCCACAAAAAGCATGATGAGGACTGAGTATGCTCTAGAAGGCTAAGAATGCTGCAGGCAGTTTCAGGGCAATTCTAAGCAAAGATACACCCTTCTAAGCCCATCTGCTTGGTGGAAAGTGCCGTCAAGTCACAGCTGATTTATGGCAACCCTGTAGGGTTTTCAAAGCGAGACAGACAGAAGTGGTGTCCAGGGGTGGCCGCTCCATCCAAGGATTCACTCCAGCAGGGGACAGCCTTGCCCAGGCACTGCTGAGCGGACTGTCCAACAAGAGGCTGTGGGGAAAGGGGAGGGGCAAGGCTGAGGCCACGCCTGGTAATGCTCTGGCAGCACCTCGGAGCCTGAATGGCCCCAGCACAGGCCTCAGACAGGAGGAGGTAAAAACAAGATGATACTGCACCCTTCAAGTATGCCGAGGGACCTGGTGTTATTTTAAAGTTTGTTTTTTAACATTTCAAAATGTTCCAGTGGTCCAGTCCTGCAGGGAGAGATAAGAGGGGCCTCGTGTCTCCCACACACACATCGGTGGCCATTTCAGCTCTTGAAAACAGTGTGGGGGAGATAAAAGCCCTTCACTCCCCATAACACAGCCCCCAGAAGGATCAGGCCTCTGAAAAGTTAAGGAACAAACTCTTAAATGCTGCCATGTCCTCATGGCGGACACAGGGATGCAGTGTCACCTAGTAAGGCCATGAGGCTGCTTTCATATCACGGTTGCCAGGTTCTACCTGCAATCTGGGGGGGGGGGGGGTTTGCTGGGTCCTGGCTGGGATTTTCTGCCATGCATGCAAAGCGGACACGGTGCAATGACGTCAACTGGAAAGGACGTCATCGCATCACCGACGTCGGGGACACACACTCTAATTTTGGGGCAAAACTCTATGTGTTTTTGCCTTCAAACCCATAGAATTTGCCCAAACACTAGAATGTCACCCCCCCAACATTGGTGACAAGATGACATCACCCGGAAGAGACTGTCCCTGTTCAAGGGTGGGGCTTCTCCCACTGGCCAGTGGCAAATCCAAGCCCAGAAAATCAGGGGGACTGGAGCTCTGGCAACCCTATTCCATATGGGTATTGATCCTCACATGGGAACATGAAGCCTCCACAGTAAATGGGAACAGATTTCAAAGGAGGTGGAGGTGGACTGCACTTTAGAAATCTTAAATATGGGCTAGAGCTAGACATCAGGATTATGCTTACCACACATTCGGCCTCTAAGTACAGAGCCTGGCCTGCAAAACAGGAAGGCCTTTTCAGCTTCCAGTGAGTTGGTGTCAGCTACAAGCAGTTCAGAAGAAAACTGAAAAGAATACATTGGATCCTTATTGAGAGTCCTTTTCAGCCTGTTTGTAATAGTCTCTAGCGTTTTTAGAAGGCGTTGCTGGTTCTCCAATTCCAGTGTATCATTTCTTTCATCAGGCAATGGTACACTAGCTAGGATTAGGAAAAACAAAGAAACCACACACATATACACAAAGGCATTACAGGGTTTTTGCCATTATGTTCTATTAGGGCAGACAGGGAAAATGTAAAAATACTGCGATACTGAATCAGTGGACAGTGCTTCTGCAAAAGAAAATGCTGTTTCAATAACCATTAAAATATACATCATTTTAAATTAGGTTGTTTCTTACAGTTTTAAGTATTTTACTTAAGTAATTAAATGAATACTTAATCAAAAACAAGGAGGAAAGATACTCCTTACCTGTAATATTGAAAATTAATTTTATTTTGTGGTCTGACATGGGCAGGTTTATTTTTTTGTGCCTTTTGACCCGGGAGTGCATGACATCCACAGAACCAGATGATGGTTGTGGTGGTTCATCTTCAGGCACTGCTTCAAGGAAATCGTCATAAGAATAATCCAGCCGATTTGCAGCTCCCCAGCCACCAGCACCTAACAGGCAACACAAAAAGAGAGGAAAATACTGCAAGTAAAAATGAAAACTTCCAAGACTGCCAACAAATGTGCCAAGTATTGATAGATTGTTAAAAGAAATAAGGAAGAGATCTTGCCATGTGTACAGACAGACCTGAATACACATTTCTCACATTTATGCAAAAGGTACGCAAAGTCAAAAGCCCCATGAAACTATCTAGCACAAAGTTAAGAGCACCAAGGAACCAGCTATTACAGACAAGTGGATGTAACAAAGCCCCAAATCTTTAAAAAAAGGAGAAAAGAAAGCAGAAGTGGTGAAATGGTGGGCAGGATGCTTAATCTCTTCACTGCCCTCCCCACCAAACCATGCCCTAAAGCAAAGTCATCCCCCCCCCCAGAGTTCTAAACTTAGGGCTGGATCCAGACTAAGTTTTCCACCAATAGAAGGGGAGGGACAGTTTCTGACAATTTCTACTACCTGCTGCGGACCCTTGATTTGCCCCTCTTACCATTTCTGAGGGTCTTAAATTCCCCAGTAGCAGCTTATCAGGGAGACCCATGGGCTGCACTGGGTGGGGGTGAGGAAGAAAGGTTCTGAGCCACAGGCATTAAGTGCCTTCCATTAGCGGAAAATTCAGTCTGGATCCAATCTATGCATTTGCATAGTCTGGAAAAACGAATTGATGGTCTGACTCGGGATAAGACAGCTTCATACATTCACATGTTCGGTGTTATTGCAGGGACAGCCGGTAAGATCCCTTGCTGTACACTTATGACATGTCTGAGTTCATGAGCAACAAGATAATTAATTTACCAATAGCAAAGCCATTTTCATAGTCATAATTATATTCCAGGCAGTGTTTCTTTGGCAAATCCTCCAGCCTGCAGTCAATGTCATCAACATCATTGCAAAATGTTGGGACCTACAAAGCAAAAATTAAAGTAGCAAAACAAACATGAAGTCATACAACCATCACACTGGCCTCCAAACTCCTTTAGACAGATGGAAGCGGAAAGTGCCACCTATTCACAGCTGACTTATGCACCACCCCATGGGGCTTTCAAGGCAAGAGATGTTCAGAGGTGGCTTTGCCATTGCCTGCCTGTGCATAGCAACCCTGGACTTCCTTGGGGGTCTCCCATACAGACAGAAAACAGGGCCGACCCTGCTTAGCTTTGGAGATCTGATGAGATCAGACCAGCCTTGGCTATCCAGGTCAGGGCTTTGGGCATATACCCAAATTTAGGGTTACCATATTTTGAAAAGCAAAAAAGAGGCCAAAAAAAGAGACTACTTCAAACAAGTGATCACTGTGATAAATTTCATTTTAAATACCCCTACTATTTAAGCTGTGATGATTGCTACTAAGGAATATTCCTAACCTTCCAACTCAAAAAGAGGACATTTTCATCAGTTTTTTAAAAAGAGCCCAAAAGAGAACAGACACCAAAAAAGAGAATATGTCCTCTGAAAAGAGGACATCTGGTAACCCTACCCAAACGAAACCTTAAAATTTCCGTAACTTTAATTATTGTATTTAATTGTCTGTTAGCTAACAAACTTCATAACAATGAGTGGGGTAAACAGACTAGATTTAAATATATCTTTACCCACACAGTATAAACTCTTAACAATAATTAAACAAATGTCTATATTTGAACTATCAAAGAGAAACTGTACATCTGAAGATGAAAAATCCTTTTCCAACAGGGCATATTGTGCAGTTTAACATTTTGGAGAGACGCAGCTCCTTTTAAGAAATGATGATTTAAAAAAAAGAAAGTATTACTAACCCACCATTTTACCAAGCGCACTCTGAAATGCATCCACAAAATTTTTAAGAAGGTTGTTGTCATCACATCGTGTTGCTTTGTACAGCATCTCAAAGGATTTGAAACCATGATTTGCCAAACGATTCACTGAAAAACATTGAGGAAACATTACAACAGAACTGCTGTAGAAGAGCCTGTTAGTTTGGTTCATGCCCATTTATGTTACATTAGACACTTAAACTGAAACAACGAAGAGCCATTTGTATAAGCACAAGAGTTGTAAACGGCTATAACACATTTTCCCTAGGTTTGCTAAGCTAGTTAATGCCTGTAATGGCTAAGGAATCCCAGGTTAGCCTAGGTTCCTGAATGAAGCCTAGGTTTGTCTTAATAATGCAGAACAATCAATATTTATTCAAATAATCTTTGAGATGTCACACTCACATATATTTAGACAATCAAAAGTTTATAAACACAGACGTGCTTATTGAGTAGATCTGGTGCAAATGAAAATTAACCAGGGTTTACAGAGGGAATTAACCAGGGTTTTCAGTGAGAATTAACATGGGTTGACAAATCAACCTGGCACAAGAGGGAAGGAAGTGGCAGTGTAGAGGAAGGAAGATGCTTTCAGCATCCACGTCACAGCTAAAAGCAACCTGCACCAGGTCCTGTGTGTTATACACTGTCAACAAGTTACACTCCATTATAATAGGTATGAATTTATTGTAACAGCGATTAGCCAGCAATATAAAACCAGAAAAAATAAATTACAATGGCCAAATAGTAAAATTTCCAAAATTCAGCAAGGTAAAAAGAGCTAACATTATAAACGTTACGTTCATTAAAACCAAACTAAAAGTACGCTGCCATAAAACACAGTATAGTATAAAAGAATAAAACATATTACCAAAGGGAACGGTACGAGTTAAAATCAACAGTCCTAACCCGAGTGCCAACCATCATGCTGATGCGCTTCTACCACCAAGGAACAAAATTTCGCAATCTGGTGGAGCGCTGTGTGTTCAAGGTTAAGAAACAAGTTCTCCACCTTGTCCTGATCCGAAGTGCCTGCCAGAAGGGGATCAATAAGTTTAGTGCGAGCCTCTTCAAATAACGGGCATCTTAGGAACCCATGTTCCTGGGATTCAATCTCCCCCAACGCACACAAGCATAGCCTCTCTGTTCGGGGTATTTTTTTAAATTTGCCCTCAAGAACTGCAGAGGGTAAGGCCGAGCATCTGGCCAGAGCATCTGGCCCTCCTAAGTTTACGGGACTCCAAAACGTTAAGATATGGGGCCTGCGCAACGATGTATTTGATTCTAATTGGCGCTATAAATGTTGGGGACACCTGTAGATCTAATTGACGTTCGGTATCCTTGATCCTCTGTCTAATTTCTAACTTAGCCCGGTCCCTACCCATCTCCAAAAGCGCTGAGGGAGAATACCCCAAGAGCGAGATTTTCCGCTTAACAGAAATCAGCCAATTAGATTCAAAGGCATCAGACAGAATCAGGGGCACTAGTCCACATGGGTTCAAATTAATCTTTAGCCAATAGAAGATGGAGTATAAGGCAATCATGGCTTCAACCTTCAGCATGCCAGTCTCTAGCCGTACCATTGCATTAGATACGCATCTTGGAACTTGGAGCACTGCTCTCAAAAATTTCGATTGGACTAGCTCCAAAGGAGCATAGCTAGATGGAGGCGCTCCAAGCAGCATTCCGTAGAGCATCTGGGCAAGTGTTTTGGCCTTGTAAAGTTTTAAAGCTGGTGGTACAAAATAGCCCCCTTGGGACATTATAATAGGTACATAATTTCTTTGAGCAATAACGAGTCTAAGGGGATTAGACAGATTCATCGATGATATGTCCATCAAAGGCCATGGTAACCAAAGGAAACCAACACACTCAGAGCCAGGAAACTTCTAAAGTCCTGTGTCTAGAGTCACCATCTGGGAAAGGCCTCTATTCTTTGTTTGTTAGCCCTCCTGAACAACTGGTTTGCCACTGTGTGGAAACAGGATGCTGGACTAGGTGCACTACTGATTTGATCCACTAGGGCTCTTCTTATGTTTTTTATGGCTGATGGTATAAGTAATTAGAACAATCACATAAGATCTGGAAACTACAACAATCATAACCTCTTTAGAGGCACGCAAGGGAAGAAGGCTGCATGGAACACAGGCTATATCACTGCTCATATGGTTACTCTATATGTTGAGGCATCTAGCCTTGAGCCTTCCTGATCCAGTGATTGTTCCAGTCACTGCACACCTATCCCCCCCCAAAAAAAAGATTAGTAAAGGCCTGGAGGAGTTTGCCTGGTCTATATGGCTCATTGTTGCATGAGATGGCTTAATGCATAAGGCATCTATTACAGGGGTCATTTTAAAAAAGGGTGTCTGTGTAAAACCAGGTAACCCTACAATTGTATAACCCTAAATAATACAATATAATCTGCATCCCCCCCCCCCGATCATCTAGATGCTTGGGTGGTTACAATTAGAATGGCCTCTGATTCACAATTTGACTCCAAGAGAACCAGTTATTACTATAATGTTCAGTTCTTGGATTGGACCTACTGCTGAGTACTGCTGAACATACCCGATACTTGAAAAACAAGGCAACTAATAAACCTTACAAGAACAGTCAGGCCACTCAGTAGAATAAGGTGGAATCCAGAGGCCGTCTGTGTAGGCACAATAATAGTTTTCCTCTGACCCTGCAGTGAAGTCATATCCATCCAGGCAACGCAATGTGCAGTTAACACCTCTCTCATCTTCCCTGCATATAAAATCACCATTCACTGGGGTAAAAGGAATTTCACAAGGAGAACCTGAGAAAGGGGCGGGGGGAATATTGGAGGGAGATATGGATAGAGATTCAGAATAAATAAGGCAGAGATATAGTAAAATATTAGACCTCCAAAAATGGTAGTTATTGGCCTAATCTCTTCCACTCAGGTAAGAAAAAGGAACGGCTGGAGGGGAGGGAGTCAAATAAAGACACACACACACGGCCACCTGTTCATATTTTATGACCTGCTCCTCATGTGTGGAGTGATCAGAAATGGTCCTCACACCTGCAGAAATGGCCCTCAGGCTTTCTTCTTGAATTGAAGGTAACAGCCAACTCTTTGATACCTTTTTAATACTCAACACACACAAATCACTTTAAATACAAGTGACAGCCAAACAAACCTCTAATGACTACGTGGATCTCGCATGTTCTATTATTGCCTGATGAATCTGTGGCAGTATACTGAACCACTGTCTCTCCTTTGGGAAAGAGATCTCCAGGTGAGTGACTTTTAGTTACCATTGAGACAACTCCTACAAAGGTCCAAAAACAAAAATAGTGAGGCAAACGGCATTTACATTGTCTTGCATCCCTATCAGGCTACAAACATGGGTCCAAAATCATTGTTCTGTGCTTCATAAGCAGGCTTGGATCCAACAATACATGAGCAGAAGCATAAACACGCTAAGGGCAGTTCTGCTTGCACAGGATCTTCTGCAGCACCTGGCGCTTTCCATCCTATACCTTATAGTGCCCAGAAACAGCTTGTACAATGCCTTGTGCAAGTGGAAAAACAGACTGGGATGTGCTGTTTAACTTAGCACATAGGACCAACGAAATTTTTCCCCCACACTTCTACTTGTATAAGGATAGGAAGGCGGCATGGTCTAGCTCAGTCTCGTCAGATCTTGGAAGCTAAGCAGGGTCAGTACCTGGAAGGGAGACCGCCGAGGTAGACTCTGCAGAGGAAGGCAACAGCAAACCACCTCTGCGTCTCTCACACACACATTTGTTTAAGGACCCTACCGCACATAAAAACCTTCCAGTGGATCTAAACCATACTCTAGTTTAGGGAACAATCTAACCAGGTCTACTCATAAGCCGGGGTCATTTCCTGTGGGAGCGCACAGGAGCGGAGCTCCAGTAGTAAGGAGCCCAGGGGGAGGGCACATGCAACAAGCCCCGCCCCCTGCTCCCAGCAGCCCTCAGTCAAGCCACGAGGAGCAAAAAGCAGCCAGGTAAGTTGCAGAGCCCCCCCGCCCAGGCCCGCCTTCAGGTACAAGCTCTCCCTCCTCTGCGAGGACAGATGTGCACGTTCCCCCCCTCCCAATAGCTAGCAATACAAAACAGTCCAGTGGAGCCTGAGCGGTGGGTGTTGCCTTCTGACACACTTCCGGTGATATCAGGGGGGGGGGTGGCATATGCAAATAAGATATGCTAATACGTTATGCTAATGAGCTCCTGCACCTCTTTTTCTGCGAAATGACCCCTGCTCATAAGTAAGTCCCATCTTATTCAGTGGCGCTTGCTCCCCAGGAAAACGCTCTTAGAACTGTAGAGTTAATCTTCTGGAAGCTGGTCTTTTCTGTTCCAGAGGCTTTTGACGATTTGTTCACTCTGTTCTAAAGTCATTTTGTGTTTGTGTGTGTGTGTGTGTGCTGATGCAAATGTTATGCTTTTACTGACTGCTGTTTTATCAATTGTATTTTTACATCAGCTGCTGTTTTAGAAATTGTTTGTTAGTCATTACTGTTTTTAATCAATTTTTTAAAAATTGTTTTAACCTTTAATGGTTTTTATCTCGTCATAAACCATTGTCAGTGTGGTTTCAATAAATGCAGGGTATAATTCTTCTAACTATACGCCCTGCTATCTAATTATAATATCCTAATGTTTCTTTTCTAATTCTTATTTCTGTGTGCAATAGGTATAGGCCAAAGGGCAGCACTTATTCCACATGAATTACTATGTAGTAAAATCCTGTTCTAGCTTTCTTAATGTTTGTGGTATGATGGCGTTTTCTCAAGAAATGCCCTCTAATTCAACTCAGTTCATCAAGATGTAATCAAAACTGCACTAGGAGTCTAAATATTCATTATTTGTTGGGACCTTTTTGCTCTTTGCCGTTTTTACTGATTTCAGATCAAAGTAACTCACCTGAATTATCAGAAAACTGTGGCTCATCCCATGTCACTCTGTACTCCTTCTCTGCTACCTGAATTGGAGGTGGAGATCTGCATTTATCAATTACTGGGGGCTCCAGGTCTAAAGGATTTGAAGGACAAGAGGAAATTTCAACATAAGACAGCAACAAATTTAAACAGGGATGTCAAGGCAAACTTGGGGATGTTGTGAAAGGTTGAAGATAAAACTCCTTGTGGACTTGAGAACTGAAAGAAAAGGAAACTCCAACCATTTCATGCCCATAAAGGCAGCATGGATACTTATGCATCATGGTTAACTAGAATCTAATAAATACAAAATTCAGCTTCAGCGAAAGCATACATCTAGCCATCTCTCCTCCTCCCCCCGCCAAACTGCCAGACACTGTGCAGACCACAGCAGGGAGTCTTAGGAATATATGCACGGACAGAAGCTCCTCCAAGTTAATGGAGGAAGGTTCACGATCACTGATGGGAGTTTATAATCTCAGACACATTCCTTCAATAGAAGCATGAACTTGACAAGGATCAAAGGAGGGCTTGAATACCAGGCCAGTCTCTGGAACACCGCCAGAATCCTCCCCATTTATAACATCTGGGCCCCAACATACCCAAGAAACCACATCTCCTCCCATGTCCCATGCGTTCTTGCTGGGCTTATCCACACAACCCTGCAAACCAAGCCCCAGTTTTCCCTTGTGGCACTATATCCAGTACCCACATAATGCGGGGGGAGAAGACAGTCTTGCTATTGGCGGCAAAGAGCACTGATTCTAAAAAAAAGGGCATCTGTGTTAGTCTGATACATCAAAAACAAGAGTCTTGTGGCACCTTAAAAACAAATTAATTTGTTCATCTTTCAGTCGTCACAAGACTTTTAAAAAAATAATAATCCATAAGCCCAGTGCTAGGGACACAGAGTACATATTTTGTTTCCTTTTTAAAAATTGGCATTTTAATCAAAAGCTTCCCTTCATACATTAATCTCGCTTTAGTGAGTCGGACCACAGGTCCCTCTAGACTAGCACTATCTACTCTGACTAGCAGAAGCTCTCCAAGATCATAGACAGGTATGTCTGCCAGCCTTGCTGTCCGAAATTATATCACTGGAGATGCCAAAGATTGAACCTGGGACATTTATACATATAAAGCTAGACCAAAGCTGGACTTTTACTGCTTTGGTCCAGTAGCATAAACAAAATTCTCATTCTGCAAAGGTGCAGAGGAAGGGTGGAGAAAAAGGTAGAAGATGAGACCAGAGAAGAACAGAATAGGGGAAAGCATAATTTAATCTTCCATTGTGACCAGTTGGTCATTTTTAAAGAAACAGACAAGCTGCAGGACATTCTCTCTGTTTCAGCCTAGTTTCTCTGCTACTGGGTTATCGATTTAAGACATCACAGCACAGAGAGAGAATGTCCCACAACTGTGTGACTGTTTCTCTTGGGACTCACCAAAGAACAAACCTGAGAATCGTTTGAAGTCTTGCAAAACCTTTTAAACAAATTATACTGTCTTTTGGTCATCAAAACTGAGCTGCTAAAGGCCTTGTTGGAACAGCAATAACTTCTCTGTAGCAATAACTTTGCTCACCAATGACTTTGATGCTGAAAGTACAGCTTGCCTGGTTTCCAGATTTGTCTGTTGCTGTATATGTGATGCCAACTTCTCCAATTGGGAAAAGGTAAGGTGGTGTAAATGCTGGAGTAACCTGAACTGATACCTGAAACAAGAACAAACTTTTCATATGCACACAGGGCAGTAAATATTCAATTCAGGAGCAAGTCTGACAATACTTGTTAGGACCTTATTGCCAGAAACCATTTGGAAGCCAGACAGCACTCCTAAATATTCAGACAGTTTAGCTGAATTAAGACGCACTACTTTAATGAAGAAGGGGGCCTTGTCCAATGGAGTGGCTAAGTGAAGCAGTGTGGTTACATATGGCAGTGAAAGCATATAACATTTTAGACCCTTGAATGTTCATTTCAAGGTGTAATTGATATATTTACTTGGCTAAAAATTCCAGGATTTTTCTTCACATAAAACTTGAGTTTATTTTTGACTTCTTTTCTTTTCAATAGGAACCTCAGCTTTTATTACTCTGTAAATTCTCGTATGTTACATTTACCAAACTAGATATTTAGTTACAATAACCTCTTTCTATACAGCTGCCTCAGACACCTTTCCTATTATGTCTTTGCACATGGATAAAAAGGCAAGTCCACTGCTCTGCCCTATGTCATAAAGTCTACATGGAAGCCTTCTGTGCATGGAAAAATAATAATCCTGCCCAGTCTCTTAGAGCTGTTTCCTTGAGCAGAATGCACTTGAAGTTTAGCATTGCTTTTTTCAACAACAACAAAAATATTCTCATGTGCTTCCATCCATGGATTATTCTGCCAATACATAGCTTAATCAAGAACATTCATGGGAGCAGCTTGGTAAGGTCAATCAAAAAACAAAAACCGGCAGTAACAACAATAATGTTTTGTATTTATTTATGTTTAAAACTTGGATCTCACACTCTCCAGGAAAAAAATCCAAAGTAGCTTGCAAAACCACATTATTTGCCTAGCAGGGATGCTGTGGGAACTTCACAATAAAATCTTGTTCTCAATGCTCATTTAGGGTCAACACCTAATATGTGTGGCCAGAAGACTAGAGGGGCCCAGGTGAGACAAGGTCTGTGGGGACAGTGGCCAGGGTATACTCTCAATACAAGGTGGGAAGGACCCGGCCAAGGGCAGCCAGGGCAAGGCATCTTGGTCAGTGGGCAGTGCCAGCAGTGGTGGCATTCAGCATGGTGGCTGGCCAGGTAGCTTTACCTGATGCACTCACAATTTCTGGGCTTGCTTGCATTATTTCAGGGTTGTCATTAGCAGGTCATGCATCATATGCGTTAGAGTGGATGTGCTGCTTTTGCACATATACAGTCAACGGTATTCACTGTAATTATTAATGTCACAGTAATTGTAATGTCACATGCTCAGCCCTGTGAGACTGCATTCCATGTCAAGCAGGGAGACAAAATGGGCAAGCCATTATCATAGACAGTCAAGCCATGCTGTTTACTTTACTTCCACCCCAACAGGATTAAGACAAAAAAAGAAACAACCATCTCTTTTGCAAGATGATTTTCCCTGACAGGCCAGATTGATGGTGGAGGACAGCCATGACAACATGTTTGCAACCCAGACCCAATGAACATTTAGCCAGACAGGCAATATGGCCAAAGCTAGAACAGAGGCAAGCCATGTAGTTTTCCCCACCCCCATGACACAGATGATGGGGGAAACCATGTGAAAATATACACATGCAAGATACAGTTGTTCCAATTTCAAACATCCAATTTTCCCCCAAGGTTTGATGATCCTGCTTGCAATTTGCAAAGCAACCACAGTCGGAACAGAAGGGTGATACAGCTTCCTTGAAATGCAGTACTTTTTGTCAAAGCACTCTATACCAACTAATCATCATAGTAATTAATCTACCTTAAAAAGAGTTTGCATCAAATTAAAATATGAATTTTGCTTACCTCCTCTCTGGAATTGTCACTTGCAGATGGAATCTCCCAGCTAATATTTGCAGAATTCTGGTGTTCAAGAGTAGCGCTTTCAATGTCATCAGGGCAATTAATCTTTGGTACTTCAATGTCTGCACCATAAAATAAATGTAATAAGCAAGTTTGGGGTGTATATTTACAAAGCTATCCCAATAAATTTCAAAGGTGCTATTCCTTTCTAAAACAACATATTCTTTCCATCCAAATGGAATAGTGCCTTTAGTTTGTAGTGTGTAAAACAATCCATAACCCACATACTTGTGAACTCTGAACAAAGGTTTGTGATATTCCAAAACACATATCTCATGTTCAAGAAACAGCATAAAAATGCATCCATGTTTCCTATGATTTATGAGATAATGAAAGAGATGTCTGAATATAATTTAATATTTCCCATTTGTATGTGTTCATGAATTAAAATCTTCTCATCAACTGCTAAGGGAAATCAATCACTACTCCACAACAGCAATTAAACTGAGCATAGCTACAGGAATCCACCATCTTAAATTCACTTTCTTTTATGTATTTAAAATAGTTATATCCTCAATTGTCTCTTCAGACTCAATACAGCTAACAAAGCAGCAAGGATACACAAACAACAGCCAATCAACAATATTCAGTCTTGGGGGGGGGGCTGTTATATATTGAAAGGACTCCTGGAGAGAACATTTGCCAAAGTGCCCCCCCCCCCTTTCAGGTCACTCTTAACATTATAGTTAGCAAATTGATAAGGTTTCTCTGTTAAGCTTTATTACTTCTGACAAGAGCCTATGATACTTTATAAAAAGAAGTAATCCAGAACAATCTCTAGGTAATTAACACCTAGATAAACAAACATAAATTTCTATATTGCATTTATTTGGACTACCACTCAAATATGTGTGAAGCATGCTTTTTAAATTAAAAGATAAATCTATGGGACAAACCTCCCCCCACACAATATTTTTTAAAATGCACAAGTTAAAAACCACACCCAAACCCGCCAAAACTGATTATATCATACAGCCAGTCTTTCTGCCACCACAGAAGTAATCGTAAGCAGGTCCACTTGGACACAAGTCCCATTTTATTCAATGGGGCTTACTCCCAAGAAAGAACTGTTGGGATTGCAGTCAATATTATTATTAAAGCAGCAGTGATGGGACTTTCGCTAGTTGTAACTTTCACCATTTTTAGTTCTTTCTAACAAAGTAGGTTATGCCAATATCCTCCTAGCAATGACACAATCAGCTCTTTTTAGCAATTACTTGGTGTGTTCTAGTCTCAAGCTTGTAACTTATTCCTTACCTATCAATCTCTCCCCGTGGTTCATCTCCTTCATTTTTAAAAGAGAAAATTATCATCAGAACCCATACCTTTACAGAAAGCCCTCTGCACATCTTCACTCCACTTCTTGCTGTTTAAACATCTCAATTCTTCTCTGACTCCAGCTAAAATGAATCCTTGGGGGCAACTGAACCTGCACACAGTCCCATATTTGGAAGGCCCAAGCCCACAGACATCTGGGTGAACAATCACATCTTCTGGTTTCTGGAAGGCAGGGCACTGCAATTCTAGAGGCAGGATGTACGTGTTAAGTCACTATCAGAAAATCATAAGAAATAGCATAAATACTGTTCTATGCTGAGTACAACAGGAAAGCCATGAAAGTAGGCTGGGGAGATTGGTCAAGGCCAGCAGGAATGTTTTAAACCACTATGTACTCTGGTCTTTTAAAATGTTGCTTCCCAGATCCTTAATTTTGATTCCTACAAAAAAAATCTCAAGAATGGCTGGCAAAGGCACTGCCTTTAAAAATCTGCAGTATGCATCTCCTGAAGGCTAGACTGCAGCTGCCCCTTTAAATCGGCCCACATCCTCTTCTTAATCTCCCAGCATTTAACAGTCCTGCTAATGTTGGGGCTGCAAGGCTCTGGAGTGTGGCTCATCATGCACTCTTCTTTCCATCTTCCCACCTCCTAGGAAGCGGAAGATCATACACCTCAAGGGTCTTCCCAATTTGCAACATCACCATTTTGTGCTAAATGGACAATGCATGTATTTTCCACCTTCAGTACATCTAGGGCTGCCAAGCCGTGGCGGGGGATCTGCACATCTTCACAGGATCCCTGCCACGGGGGACAGCGATACGCGTTGCACCGCCGTCGCCAGGATGTGACGCTACGCGTCGCTCTGGCAACGGGGCTGTTTGGAGTTTGGGCGGCAGGGATCCTGTGAAGACATGCAGATCCCCCGCAGCGGCTTGGCAGCCCTAAGTACATCTGATTGGAAGGCTTAGCCCAGACTACTTCTGGGTAAAAGCTTGTTCATATCAAAGCTGGGGAAGGTACATGCACTGCCCTGTTCACACCAAATGGCAACTGCACATATTGAGAAGATAGTGGGGAGCACAATTTCCCCTTTGAGCATCAAAACTGTAAGAGCTACTGTGAAGAGACCTGTGCATTGTTCACTTCTAACAAAGGAAACAAGCCTTATTCTTCATACATCTATGCAATTAAGCAGAGGGTTTTTTTTCAAAAGGACGGTGGAAGAAAACATAGGACAGAAAATGATAAGGCAAGAAAAAACTGCAATTGAAGTTTGTTGAAACAAGTCTAGTTAATTGTATGACTGTACATATGTATTAACATTTGACTTTATATTTAGAAGATGTTTGTGTTGACATTGATGAAGTTTTGTGATAACCTCATTTAAGCAATGATTTGATGCTATCCTCAATTGATAGCAATGGATAGCAATGTAACTGTAACTGTTACGTATTGGGGTTGGAACATCCCAGGACTGTCTACCAGAGACTGGCTGAGCTTGGAGCTCTAGAACAAATAGCCCACCAGGACTCTGGAGGTGACTGAAGAGAAATCAATATTATGTAGATAGCCTATCGCTGGGAGTTGGGTGTGGTATTTAAACAGGGCTGTTGCCCTGGAGTTCAGTCTTGTATCTGCTGAATCAGTAATAAAGCTGAGCTGATCACTAGACTTGGGGTTTGGTCATCCATGGGACCCAGTATTTTAACAGTAACAAAAACTGCATACCCACACACTTTGGTTCCTTTCCATCCCACTGAGAGTTGCCTTGGCAGACGAGTTTGGAGTTTCCTTCCAGTTCATAGCCTTCATCACATGTCACAAAACACACAGTCTTATACGAGATCTCACTTATTGAGCAATTAATATCTCCGTGTTGAGGGGTATGGAGTTTTGGACATGTGCGAACTGCAGAGGTTTAAAAAAAGTTAACACTTTTATTGGATATCAGCTGAATACAACACTGGTGTCTCTTGGTGCTCTTTACTTGTTCCCCAGTCCAAACATAATAAACAAACATGTAAAAGCCAAGACTTCCCCAAGTATGTTTATATTTTGACTGTGTGTGTGTAAAGTGCCATCAAGTTGCAGCCAGCTTATGACCACCCGTATGGTTTTCAAGGCATGTGATTAAGCAGAGGTGGTTTGCCTTTGCCTTTCTCTGCAGAGGCTTCCTTGGCCGTCTCCCATCCAAATAATGGCTCTGCTTAGCTTCCGAGATCTGATGAAACTGGGCTCCACTATACAATTCCACATCCCATCTTGACTCCAGCATTTCGTATATCTTGATGCACTGGCTCTCAAAATTGGGACCAGGACTCAAAAGTGGAGTGTGATTTACTCGTAGGTAAGTTATGAGGCCAGGACAGAGGGAAAGGGTGAGTTTAAAGAAGAGGCTCTCTCTGGGGGGCTTGATGGCAAACCGGCATTTGATTTCCAGTAGCGTTAAAAATGGCCATGAAATTCAGCCAGGTGCTCAGTTATAAACAGCAAAAATGAAAAATAAAATATAAATTTGTTCAGTGTTAACTGATGTAAGAATACTGTGTTTTGTGTTGGGGGTGAGATAAATACTGTGGAGTTAGTTACTCTGCAAGGTTGGTCCTGAAAAATACAGTAGATTTAGAAGTGAATCCAAAAACCACAAGAAGTTTAGAAATGGGTCCTGCTTCAAAAGTTTGAAAACTACCATCTTAAGGAAGTATGTCCAGCTGTACCTGAAGAACTGTTGTCTTAAATGGGTATCCAGGACTGTCAGAATCAGCAAATGGAATATTGGATAGCATAAAGTTGTACCCAACAAAATCTTCTTGGAATAACTCAACAGATGGTTTTTATTAATGCTTGGGGGAGGGCTTGACTGGACACACACACATACAGAGGCCCCCCCCTGCCTCTTGAGCTTGGCTTATTTATATGCATAATCTTGGGACAGAGCCTTCTCCAATTTAAAACCTACCCAAGCCTTGAATGAAAAGTGAACTTATGCAAGACCCCCTCCCCCCCAATGTGTCTCTTGGAATCTGAAATCAGGAGTATGTCGTTATCTTCCAGGTAAAACAGTGCCAGTCCTCTGTTGCTGAAGTGCTTATCTCTATCTGCCTACGCTATTATTTGCCGGGGAATCTCAGACAGCCAAGCAGGACAAAAGCCCTGACTTCAGAATTCTTGCATAAGCATACCTTCTCCCTTACAATACTTGGTTCATGAGACAAAATCCCACCCCTCTTCTTCCACTGTTCCCTTTTACCCCATTCCATTCTTAATGATCTGCCTTGCATTTTACGCATTTCTGAAAATGACTGTAATATTCAGAAATCAATGTCATACTTTATATTCATTCTAGGGTACAAGTCCAGTAGGGTTGCCAAACTCCAGGTGGGGCCTGGAGATCTGGAATTACAACTGATCTCCAGACTACAGATATCAGTTCTCCCATAGAAAATGGCAACTTTGGAGGGTGGACTCTGTGGCATTATATCCTTCCCCTATCCAAAGTCCATCCTCCCCAGGTGCCACAGCCAAATCTCCAGAAATTCCCCAAGCTGGAGTAGGTAACCCTAGTTTCATCCCAAATTTGACTGATGGCTGGGGTAAGGTGACTGGGCAAGCTGCTGTGAAGGACTCTGGTAGACCTTGGAGTGCCTTTCTTTCTTTGTTCTGAAGCAAGGGAGGAGAACCCAAAAGCTATTTGCGTGTCTTGTCCCAGGCACAACCTCACAGAAACGGATCCTAAGAGGCAAAGAACAAGCCATCGCTTAAATAAAACTCAAGGCTAAGGATGGGTTTTTTTTTTTTAAACAACCATCATAGTGGATAAAACTTTGTTGGTCTTAAAGGTGCCACTGGACTCAAACCTTGTCCTGCTGCTTCAGACCAACAAGGCTTCCCCACCTGAAACTGACATATTCATTGATAGAAATCTCAACTATACAATTGTCGTCATCTTGGGAAACTGTGAGAGAGCAACTATCAATTAAATTTAGTCAGCTGTGCGAATACATCGTTTCGTATCTTTTCACAAACTACTGCAGGAGTAGCCGCTTCCTCTAATGCAGGGCATCTACTGCATAAAGATTTGCTAACAGAACTGTAAAGTGATTGAGCAAAAGAAAGAAAGAAACAGATAAATCAAAATAGTCAACCCAAACATTCTCCTTAACATCTGCAGATCAGGAATGTCTCACTGTTGGTTCCAGAATGCTGACCTTCTCCACTCCCCCACCGTGCTGTCTGATTTTTTTTTTTAAAAAAAAACACTAAAAAACTAGGCCATTTACTAAACAGACTACATAAAGCATGCCTTTCTGGAACTGTTTTATACCAGTTTTATTATGGCTATGCTTACTTTGGCAGTCTTTCTTCCTTATGAGTTACATCTTCATAAGAAAAAGGAAGAGTGTTTGGAATACTTGCACTTGTATTTTAGGGCCCCAGAGCCAGGACACAAACATCTATGGAAGACTTAAAGATGAAATCCACATTCCCCCTTCTTCTCCCCCTATCCTAAAGCACTTGCAATGCCTTTACAAGTACCTGGGGAATGATACCCAATACAAAAGCAAACTTTTGCAAACTGTAACCAGTAAAATTCCTTTCCTTTAGCTTGGTCTGCAGCTGTTAAGTCGGGAATGTGTGGCTATACTGTCAATTGCTATTTAGGCCGGGATGGATCCAACCATTCCTCCAAATAGCTTTCCTCCAACTCAAGTGGAAGAATATCCTCCAACAGAAGAACCACTAAAGTTGGAAGAAGGATTCAAACTTGAGCCGAAAGGAAAACTGGGGTATAACTATTTTAATGAACGAATAGTCACTCACTAAACATAAGGGATCTCCTCACCAGTACCCAGGGCTTTTTTTGTAGAAAAAGGCCAGTGGGAACTCATTAGCATAATAGGCCACACCCAACAACAGAAACTCATTAGCATATTAGGCCACACCCCTGACAGCACAGCTCATTAGCATATTAGGCCACACCCCCATGCCTTCCATTGGCTTGCCTGGGCATCCCGCTGCTTTGGGGAGCCCGGGCAAGCCGGCACTTGGAGGGGAGTCATGGGGGGGGGAGGTCGCTCTCCAGGCCTTCCCTCTGCAGCCACATATGCGCAGAGGTTTTGGCTGTAGGCATGGGTGTGGCCAACTCAGAAGCCAGCCAGAACTCTATTCCTGTGCGTTCCTGCCCAAAGGAACCCCTGCCAGTACCCAAGAGGAAGAACTTAGGTAAAGGTGCTTTCCTCCTCCTGCTTCTCTTGCCTTTCCATACAGAGCATGCTTGATTGACAGGTCACCTTGTTCCCAACTTATTTAGCAGTGTTGTGTCTGTTTGTAGCAAATCTGCACTAGTATCTGATTTGCTTTTCTTGAAGATCTGTGTAGTGCAACTAGGGCTGCCAATCTCCAGGTGGTGGCTGGAGATCTCATAGGATTACAACTGATCTCCAGGTGACAGAGATCAGTTCACCTGGAGAAAATGGCAGCTTTAGAAGGTGGACTCTGTGTCATTAAACTCCACTGAAGTCCCTCCCCTCCTCAGGCTCCACCCCGAGAATCTCCAGATATGCTCCAGCCCAGAGCTGGAAACCCTAAGTGCAGCCTAAATTATACCTAAGCGTTTATCTCCGTCCTCAAAAAAAATATATGCAAAATTGTAATTCAGGACCACCATTCAGTTGTCTCTCTTTCTCCTCCCTATATATATATGCACCCAAGGGGGTACATGCAGCCCCCAAGCACTGGGTGATTTAGTTAAGAAGGGACAAAGTCAGTGAATGGAGGTCAGGAGAGAGGAAAAGCTAGATTCGAGTGCAGTAGTACCTTAGAGACCAACAAGGTTTTTGGGTTATAAGCAATCAAGAATCAAAAAGCTTTGACTCTCAAAATCTGATACCCAAAAACCTTATCGGTCTCTAAGGTACTACTGGACTCGAATCTAGCTTTCCCTCTCTCCTGATCTCCATTCACTGACTTTGTCCCTGCTTGACTAAATCTTGTTGGTCTCTAAGGTGCTAATGGACTAGAATCTATCTGTTCTCCTGAAGAGCAACATGGCTTCCCTGCAAAACTAGCAGGGACAGAGTGTCTGTTTGCTGGTAAAAGGTAAAGGTTCCCTTGCTCGAAAGCCAGTCGAGTCCGACTCCAGGGTTGCGGTGCTCATCTCCGTTTCAAAGCCGAAGAGCCAGCGCTGTCCGAAGACGTTTCCGTGGTCATGTGGCCGGCATGACTAAACACCAAGGCGCATGGAACGCTGTTACCTTCCCACTGAAGTGGTACCTATTTATCTACTTGCATTTTCTTGCTTTCGAACTGCTAGGTTGGCAGGAGCTGGAACTAGAGACGGGAGCTCACTCCGTCATGCGGCACACTCGGGTCTTGAACTGCTGAACTACCGACCTTCCACAGCCTGCAGTTCAGCGTCTTAACCACTTGAGCCACCACAGCTCCATCTGTTTGCTGGAGGACTACATAAAATTCTCTAGGGTCTCATCATCTTGCAATTGAAAATTATTATATGTGAAAAGTTAATTGGCGGGGGGTGTCAATGTAGTATGACTACTGCTACGTCTTTCAAGCAACACATTGCAATCTGGTCACTGTATTGTCCAATTTGTTGGCACTGAATTCCTTTGAATGAGGAGGGGACTGGAAGAATCCAGCACCCTGGTGGTTTGGCAGAGAAACTGGACTTCACTCACCACAAAGTTTTGCAGGCAAGGACCAATTGCTTAATTGAACTAATGCAGACATATTCACTGATATACCTATGTGCTTAGCTATATAAACCTTAATCTCAATTAGTTTGCCTTGCAAGTTCTGTTCCTGAATTAGCAGGCAGAAGTTAAAACCACACAAAACCATAGTCACTTCCTAACCTCACTGCAAATTTGATATACCCAAAGAATGAAACCATCTATATGTTTTACTACTCTGTGGCAGGCTAGCCCTTTGGAGGTAACGTGACTTGAAAAATGATGGCAAAGGAACTTCAGCATCTTCTGGATGACTCACCTGTGCACCCCTAGTTTTTTTAACTGACTCCTCAGGATTTAAAAGGCAGTTTCTAAACATATCAGACTAGGGATCTCTCCGCTCTTCAGAACTATCGCTCTCTGTTTTAACTGGGTAGAGAAATTCTTCTCTCAGTAGACGATCTATTTCCTTTTCTGGCCTGAATGGGAGTCTTCACCTAATTGCCCACTCCTCTTGCCAACCTCCCCAGTACTCTGTCTGTATTAAACTGCTCTCAGTTAGAGCTGAACACAAACCATGTCAGCACTAAACCTTTTTCTGTCAGGACTAAGACTCATCAGTACTAGACTCTTCCTAGTCAGGGCTGAATTCAGACTGCCTTCTCCTCAGAATTCAGCTCTCAAGTCTTTCTCTGCTCAACTGATGCTAACCAATCAGATCTCTTGGAGCAGCCTGTCACTCAAGCTCTCTGGCTCTGTGAGGCATTAAACCTTCATAGTCCTCTGCTTATTCACACAGCACTTCTGAGCTTTTAAAGTGCAGTCAGTCACAACGCCTAAGCAAAGTCTGAAGCCTTCTCTAGCCTATGCAGCCTTCCTCAGCCTATGCAGCCTTCCTCAAGCCTAAACGGCTCTTTTCTTTTTTCTTTTGATTTGTTTCCAGTTTTTTGTCATTACTGGTTCTAATCAGATGACTCCTGCAATGCTAGAGTTAAACTTGATGGGGGGGGGGGGTTGACTCAGCGAAGCATTTATTTTTTTAACTTCCAGCCTAATAGAAAAGTTCTGATTAATTCAAAAGCTTGCACACACCCTTGTTATATAAGTCTGCTTTGCCAACCCTTCCCCTCACTTCAGATACACAAGTGTTGACTAAGGTTCAGCAATAGTGGGGAGAGACAGCCCTACATGCTCAGAAGTACTCTTGCAATTAAAAGGGTTGTACTTACATACAGGGGTCATTTAGTAGAAAAAGAGCTAGGGGAACTCATTAGCATAACTCATTAGCATATGCCACACCCCCTGACATCAGGGGCCCGGCGGTGGACCTGCAAGGCCAGCGGGAGTGCGAGGAAGCCCCGCCAAGGCCCTCCCTGGCCCCAGGCAGGCAGGGGTGGGGAGAGGCGGGGAGGAAGCAACTTACCCTCCCTCTTCTCCTGCCTCCTCCTGGCTGAATGAGGGCTGGAAGCGGGGCGGCCGGAAGCAGGGGGTGGGGCTTCGTCATGTGCCCCGCCCCCCTGCACCTCACCCGGGGGAACTGACCTCTGCTTACATAACATTGTTTTATCTTATCTTAGTTTATGTGTGTGGTGCAGTGTTGCACAGGGTATAAAACAGTCGAGTGGCTCTTTTGGTTGATGGTAATTATGCATGTGGCCTGATCTGGATAGCCAGGCTAGCCTGATCTTGTTAGATCTGGGAAGATATGCAGGATCAGCCTTGGTTAGTATTTGGATGGGAAACTACCAAGGAAATCCAGGGTCGCGATGCAGACGTAGGCAATGGCAAACCACCTCTGAACATCTCTTGCTTTAAAAACCCTACAGGGTTGCTATAAGACAGCTAAGACTTGACAGAACTTTCAGCCACCAGTCATTAATGTGCCTGAGAGCCATGGTGTGAATACCACAGAGCCCATGCATCTCTAAGCATCATCACGTTAGTGACGTATTTTGCCTAAGCAGAGAAAGCACAGCAAAACAGGAACATTTCGTGTCACAACCAAAAGCATTCTGAAGGCATTAAAATCCTTCTGCTTTCCTTTTAAAATGTATGTGATAAAGAGCTGGAGTGGAGTTGCATGTGGGATTAATGGGACGGCCCATAAAACTGTTCCTTTGATCTCCCCCCTCCTCGACATACGTATGGTAAACAGGACCTTGAAAATACAGTTTAGGGTAGCTTTACTAAGAAACTCGTACTTTGCCAGGATAAACAGAAAAGAAACAAAACAAAGCAGATGCCTTTTCGATTCTTCAAACGAAACTAATGGAATAGGAAGACACCAGCCTAAGTCAGTGACCTAGCGACCATTTGTCATTTTAAATGCTGTGCAATGTTTCCTTAAATCTGAGATCCTGAAGCTGCGTACCAAAATCAAAACATAGTCTAACAAACTTCCCTTCAAGTCAATAAGTAAAAAAGCTGAGTCCTTCAGGGATAATAAAGAAAGAACACATTTTTTTTGGGGGGGGGGAAACAACAGCCAACCTAATATTGACCTGCAGCACTATCAAAAGCTGTTTTCTATCATTTAGCAATCTTTATGCAGTATAGTAGTGAAAGCTGGACAGTGAAGAAAGCAGGAAAAAAAAGAAAGTCGTTTCATTTGAAATACAGTGTTGGAGGAGAGTTTTAAGGATACTGAGGACCACCAGAAAGGCTAGTAAGTGGGTTCTAGAACTATTCAAGCCTGAAATCACCCTAGAATCCAAACCCAACTAAATTGAGGCTATCTTACTTTGGTCACATCCTGAGAAGACAAAAGTCACTGGGAAAGACAAGAGTGCTAGGAAAAGTTGAAGGCAACAAGAAAAGAGGTTGACCCAACATGAGGTCAATTGACTCAGACAAAGAAGCCATGGCCCTCAGCTGTTAATAATGGGATGTTTTGGACATAATTAATTCATAGAGTCATCATACGTTGGAAGCGACTTGATGGCATTTAACACATAGACATACAGTATACAGATCCTAGGCATAGGTGTAGATGCATTATTTCCATGAGGACACACTATAAAATGGCTCCAATAGTATTTAAGATGATGAAATAAAATAAAATAATGGTGAATGAAAGGATTCTAAAGAAAATGAGGAATGAGTGCAACAGGAACATGACCACCACCCCTTATTGGAAGCAAGTTCAATTAAACATTTCTGATCCGGTAAGATGGCCAGAAATTGATGAGTAATATTCAGAGTTTATGAAACTTCTTTATTGAACTCCAGTTTTCTCAGCAGCACTATGGAAATATATTTATATATGACTAGAGAAAGCCAAACGGGTCGTTCACCAAAAGGGTGGATGATTCTGCATTTTCTGTGTTTCTTTATTCTCCTACTACTTCACATCCAAAAAAGGTACATCCTACTTCACAGGGGACATTTATTCAACTAGATTATTTGTTCAGATTTGGCTTTTTCGAGCCAGTAAAACAGCCAATAAAATAAAAGAAGAAATCATGTTTTAAAATATTCCTCAATCAAACAACTAAGTTATTCCGCCAAACTAAAATGTTTAACAACAGGAAAAGCTTCCTACCCCTGCATGTGGCTTCTGAACCAGACCATAGGCCATTTGGCTGGCAAAGTCGTATGCTGCTTCCCACAAGGTCATATCCTGCTTTACATCGGATTCCGCAGGCAGCATTGAAGTAATTGTTGCAGACATTCTTGACAAAATGGCCATTTTCAGGGGGGTGCAGCTCAGGGCAGTGGACCACTAATTAGAACAAGTAACAGAAATGGTCGTGATTTAATTGTTGTTCTATAATGTCATTCTGAGCTAGGCTATGCTCTTTTAAAAATATAAATTATGCATTGAATAATTTGCATTATCTTGCCTAATGATGACAAACGAAAGAATCATTTAAAGAGTAATACAGCCTGAGCAGGTTCACAGCTTAAATTAATGCTTTTTAAACTGAGTTTCAAAGGAGCCTGAGGGCCTTGGAAGTGTATTAACAATTCTTCGACAGAAAAGTTATGAATTTCTATGTAAGTCAGCTTGCCTGTTTCTTATGGCTCACTCCAGTGGAAGCCACCGGAAAGTACTAGGCTTGGCCAGTGCAGCAACTGAAACATCCACTATTCTGGCACCTGATACGGATTGAGAGGTGTACCCTAGCTAGGCACGCGACTGAATTTCATGACTACTGTAGTTCAGTTTGAAAACTGGAGTTTCTTGTATAGTTTCTCGACACTGGAATGAAATCACAGTTGTCATTTCCTCCCAATCAAAATGATAAAATTCAGTAGTAAAATTGATATTAAAACTGACACATTTTGTGTAAAAATGATATAAAGCAATGCATAACATATAAATGGCTTAAAATGGGGTCATAAAGGCCAACAAAATGGGAAACCTAGCAAAACAGGGTGAAAAGCCCCAACAAAACTAAAAAGAACTGAAAAATGGCATATTCTTACACCTATAATCATAGCCTGAATCTGTAACCCTACTATTAACCCTCTACCTTGTACATAGTTTCCATGGAAGATGCACAGGAGATCTTTGATAGACGAGTCAATGTGGAAATGGTTCTATGAGTGTAAGAGACTCCGGCTTTGATCCTGCATTAAATCTTCAGTGACAGAAGGACTTTCCATCAGAGGAGTAGGACTTCCCCATCTCACCTTTCCCGCCACAAGGGACCCCATCCCCTGCATCATCAAAATCCCATCTACCTCCATTCACAGAAATCCCCCGCAGGACCCAACCCATGATGAAGAAATATTAACAATATTTATTTAATTTGCGCTTTCAGGAAACACTGCTTACCTTCACAAATCTGGCCGTTAAAGCGATACCCTTCCTTGCATACACAGTCCTCAGTGGAGGTACTTCCCGGTGGAGAGGTATGATTCTCATCAGGGCATGAGACACAAGTACTCATTCCACCTGGTGAAGCTTCAGGTTTATAGGTACCTGATGGGCAGGCTGCAAAGCAAAACATGTACGATAAAAGAAAAGTAAGGATGAAGTTAGAACATGCTGGAATGCCACAGTCCAGCCAGTTTCACCCAGTTCTCGCAGCCATAACTCTGTATACACTCCATTCATAGCCTATAGCAATGAGTTTTTGTGATGTGCTTTTGCAAAAATACAGCATATTACATAACACAGTTTTAAAAGGAAAGTACTAAAACACATGCTTCATAATATGGAAAACCTTCTGGGCATGGAACAGTGGTCACTGGGGTTGTGGGGAGAAGTATTTGTGAATTTCCTGCATTGTGCAGGGGGTTGGACGATGGCCCTGGAGGTCCCTTCCAGTTAGGCCCGTAGCCAGAATTTTTTAATTCAGGGGGGCCTTTAAATAAGTCAGGGGGCATCCCGCACCCCAAATAAAATTAAAAACTGGAAGTTGGGAGGCCTGGGCTGGATGGGAAGCCAGGGGGCCCTTGGTAGTAAGTCGGGGGGTGGGCCCCACGATGCCCCACTGTAGCTATGGGCCCGCTTCCAATTCTATGATTCTATGTTTATGATTTACATAAGCCAAAGGAGGGAAAGAAAGGAGTATCCCCAAACAACTGCTGCTATCCCATCTTTAGTTTTATTCATATAACGTGCAAAGTATCTATTACATTACAACTAATCATTCCAGTTCAATATATAGGAAAATGTAACAAGAGTGCATTGAAGAGGTTAATATCTTCAGAATTACATACTTAAAAATACATTTATTCAGCTACCTCCATTACTGTGGGGGAAATAATCCTTGCATGGCAGTTTCCCTACCTGATGTTAATAACCGGTCAGATTAAGGATTTCATGATCTGCTTTGTGCTGCTAGAGATCCTCAGAAGTCTATCAATGCACTCTTTCACTTTTCTAAGACAGGCAAAAAAAATCCTTATCCCAAACACAATGGGATCAATGAAAGGGACCAGAAAGATGTGTAAAAGTAGATTTTAGTATTTTTGATAATTACTTTTACAGATGTATTTTTGGGAGCCACACAGTGATACTTCGAGGCTTCAGGAATAAAGCTAAGACTATACTGAACGGTCACACATTTCTTCACATAGGTTCTCTTTGTAATGAGCAAGAACAGTATGCCAGAGAGCAGAAACCGTAATACTACATATGACACGGTATCTTTAATGCAATTATAAATTGGCAAATGATGCAGGAGGCTAATGCACTATAATTCCTTTGCTTTGAAGTCAGCCATGTTCCACATAGCATATGGACCATGCAAAAAAGCATGAATTTAATCTTCAGTAGTTCTGCTACAAGTGGGGGGAATAACCTCAAAGTCTGATATGACATTCTGTACTATGTTAATAGAGAGCCACAGTTAGACTGACAATGAAGGGTGCAGTCCTTGGTAAAGTAGGAAATATCAAGCTATTTGCCAGAGACATACTACAAGCTCGGCAACCAAACATGCTGAAAAATTTCCACTACTTACAACAGTTCCTGTGTCCTTTCTAGAATAGTCTTCATAGTCTGATGTTGCTTCCAAAAAATAGAGCACGCTCCTACTTATACACAAGTGCTAGACTTTGCATGCAACGTCGTCTTCCTTTTGGTAAGGGGAGAGGGGTGCACTTAGAAGAAGAAAGAAGAGTTGGTTTTAAACCGTGCTTTTCTCTACCCTAAGGAGACTCAAAGTGGCTTACAGTCACCCCACCACGGGCACCGTGTGAGAACTGTGACTGGCCCAAAGTCACCCAGTAGGCTTCACGTGAAGGAGTGGAGAATCAAACAAAGTTCTCTAGATTAGAGTCTGCTGCTCGTAACCACTATACCACACTGGCTCTCTAGGAAGGGAGCCATGTTATTTTAGATCATAATGCAACTATGTATTTACATTTTTGCCTACTCACTGTTGAACACATTGAGAGAAAAAAACACAAGAGATCCGTAGTGATTAAGTGCACGGACTCTAATCTGGGAGAACCGGGTTTGATTCCCCACTCCTCCACTTGCACCTGCTGATGTGACCTTGGGTCAGTCACAAGCTCTGGCACAGCTGTCCTTGAAAAAAGAGTAGTTTCTGTCAGAGCTCTCTCAGCCACACCCACCTCACAGGGTGTCTGTTGTGGGGAGGGGAAGGGAAAGGAGTTCGTAAGCCGCTCTGAGACACGTTTGGGTAGTGAAGGGTGGGGTATAAATCCAACCTCCTCCTCCTCCTCCTCCTCCTCCTCCTCCTCCTCTTCTTCTTCTTCTTCTTCTTCTTCTTCTTCTTCTTCTTCTTCTTCTTCTTCTTCTTCTTCTTCTTCTTCTTCTATTCAAGACGGCTTTTTCTACTCAGGCAATAAAGTTGCCCTATACTAAATGATTCACAAAGTTACTTTGACAGATTGTTAGGGACTGTAGTCTATACTACTGTGTATGGTTTGCTGTAAGTTGGATCCTACTATGTAATCTTGCATCATTTTATTAGTATGCACACTTATGCTTCGCTTCATAAATTCTGGAGTTCAATTAGAGACCAAATTCATATAATAACAGGATATTTTCCTCCGTTGTGTCTCCAATCCAATTTCCTCCTCCTCCTCATCTTCTTCTATCTTTGGACTTTTTACTTTAACATGGGACTACAAATACAAGAGGATGAGCAGCAGCTGCACAGTGGGAAAAGGGATTTTAAATCTTTATCCCACTTTGCAGTAGCTTCCCTGATCTAAATGTGTGTATTTTCTCCCTATGGGACTAATAATAGATGGGAAGGGCAACAGATGGGGAAAATATTGTAAGACAGAAAGGGTTCAAAAATAAGGTTCCCAGCCCCCCCACCGGTGGGAGTGAGGGAACCCCCGCTTTTGCAGGCTTTTGCCTGCCGCTGGCCAGGAGGCAAAATCCCGCCCTCAACTGACCTTTTCGGGCCCACTTCTGGTTTGGGTCTTACTTCCAGATGGGGATGATGCTCTAGTTTTTGGGCAAAACTCTATGGTTTGAAAACAAATTTACCATAGAGTTTTTCCCAAAAACCAGAGTGTTATCCCCAAATGGAAGTAAACCCAAAACTGGAAGTAGGCCCGAAAATGTCCAACACCACTTCCGGTCTCCCAGAAGGATGTCAGGAGACCCCTGCTGGCCAGATAAATTGACCTGGCAACCCCCTATTAAAACCCCCTCTGCTGCTCTGATTAAATTCAGATCTTCTGGACATGTTTTAAGGTTTTGCCTGGGTGCGTGCATTTTTAATGCATGTAATTGCAGATCTTCTGTATTAAACCCTGGATTAACCCAAGAACAGGCCTTTGTCTTTCTCCACTGCCACTGAAATACTTTTGCCCCTCTCTGCACGCCCCCTCAATGCAAAATGGCATGGTCCTAGCTTTTGGATTTTTTATCTTCTGTTTTTACGCCACAATTTTTCAAGGGAGCAATTCAATGAAGAAGGATCAGATGCACTCTCAGGAATATCACAGTCAGTGAATTATCAAATCATCTCGTGGGGTTTTTTTTAATTAAAAACTTTTGAATAAGGTTCTGGAAAATGTTGCTGCTTTTGTAACCTATCAATTCCGCTATTTAAACAGAGAAATTAAGGATAAATTATCAGATAGAAGCCTGCTAAGGTTACAAAAATATTAATATACATTACTTTGCAAAACTATTTTAAATCAAACATCTAACATGTGTGCAAGGATTTTTTTGCAAAATCACAGTATGTACTAAAAATATTTTCTGTTACAGCCAACAGGAGAACTACATTTATTTCAGATACCGCTGAGTGTGTAATTTACTTTTTAGGAAAATCTCTATCCACCAATTGGCTTAGAAAGGTATATCTCTGCTTAAGACTGTACTGTAGAAGGGTAGAACATTGCAAAAAAACCACACCTTTCCACAGGGGTCGTTTCGTAGAAAAAGAGCTAGGGGAACTCATTAGCATAACTCATTAGCATATGCCGCACCCCCTGACATCACCGGATGTGTGTCATAAGGCCACACCCCCCAACCCCCAACGGTCCCGGCCGCCACCGCTGGCCTTGCAGCTCCACTGCCGAGCCCCATGAGGGGCCCGGCGGTGGACCTGCAAGGCCAGCGGGAGTGCAAGGAAGCCCGGCGAAGGCCCTCCCTGGCCCCAGGCAGGCGGGGGTGGGGAGAGGCAGGGAGGAAGCAACTTACCCTCCCTCTTCTCCTGCCTCCTCCTGGCTGAATGAGGGCTGGAAGCGGGGTGGCCAGAAGCAGGGGGCGGGGCTTCGTCTTGTGCCCCGCCCCCCGTACCTCACCCGGGGGAACAGCGATCCCCCGCGATCCCCCCCGAAATGACCTCTGCCTTTCCATATCATTAGACAGTGCACGGAAAAATTCAAAGCACACTCTGAAGCCATAATTAGCTTTAATTTATGTGCCTCAGCAAGGTTTCTCCTCTGACTATCTGGAGACCTGTCTTTTGATCTGTTCCTTGAAACCAACCAATAAATAAACAAATCTTCTGTTTTGTTTATATATAAGGCCAACCTCAATGATCTCTGTATTCTACTTGCACTACTTGCTCTACAAAACTTACCTCATGGCAGCGAACCCATTCCTATACACTTGCTATCTTAAGAACAGCAGGTAACTGAGGGGAAGGTTTAGAGTTTAAAACACATCTAGTTCCCCCACGATCATAGGAGGCTGTGTGTGTACCCTAAATAGCCAGAAAAGGTCTGTCACAGAACCCCTATAGAAACAAATAGCAGCAGGGAGAAAGCTAATCAGGAAACAGCACTTTCTCGCAATATTTGAAAAACAACCGTCACTTATTGTCTATCTATTGGCCTGAACTGTTTTATGTGTCTCAGTTGTGCTGAGCTAACTTAACCTCTGGCCCTTAGCTGCTAAATAAACAAACATGACACATGTTTTCAATCATTATAAACCATATTCTTATGCACAGTGCACCTCCAGTGTTTGGAAATAGTTGTGAAAAACATCAATGCAACAAAAGGATCTCTAGAAAAATGAGATATTTCACACCACATTGGTAAGAGCAACAGCAATTATCTTTATTATGTTTATTTATCTGTACAAATGTTGAACTTCTCTCCTGATTTGCTAGATATTTACTTACAGGCAGCCTTCACAAAAGAAATGGTGTCCTCCACTTTTTACAACTTGTGTGCATCCCTTGGAAAAAAAATTGTGGGTGTTTCAAAGGAAAAAAAAACAGTTCTTTGCAACAAGCCGTTTTAGATTAATGAAGCAAAAACATTCCACAAACCAGTAAAATGAGGGGTAACATAACAAGACCAGTGGTGCTCCTAAGGACTTTGTGCAGATCAGATTCTGTCTGGAATCCTGACCATCTCATCATCCAGTCCTATCAGCACAACTGCAAAGGATCCTAAGAAGTGTGGGAATGGTCCTACAGACCAAGTGACAACACAGTACTGCACTGGGAAAACAGAGAAGAGGGTATGAGAACCTTCACACAAGATACTTGTGTAAATATTTCAAATCTGTGTGTTTAAGTAAATTCCTAGCCATTGACTGCAGTTCAAGATATGCAAATAAGTGGGAGTTACAACAGATGATAGGTTGCTGATTGGGGTAATGTAAAGCCTGCTGAGATTCTTGCAAAGAACACTGGAATAGATGGGGCGTTGGTCTGATCCTGCAAGATACGCTGTATGTTCTTAAACAAGACTATATCATCTAACACAGTTTAGGGATCCTGAACTACTGTTTTAAATTGGCAAAGGAAATCAGTGGACTATAGGGATTCCAGTTGAAAAAACAAAATAGACCACACAAGACTGAAAGCCGCCCAACCCTTGACTCAGAACTGCTAATATGATGGTGCAGTTCAAAAACTAAGCATGTGCTTACTGCATGTTAGTCAAAATCAATGGCCCAAACTATTCAAATACTATACTAATTATTGCCTCTTCATAATTCACTGACTAGTTCAGACAGAATACATTCATTATGTTTTGATTACCCCTCACTTTTGAATGGGTAAAGGCGCTCATCTCTGTTTCAAGGAATAAAGAAAATCATATGGTCGGGGAGCTAAGCCATCTTGCTAAGGTCATGAGAGCTATTTTTGCCTCTCAAAGTAGCCCATGTAGATCTCCAGAAACACAGTAAAGAGTAAGAACATACATCTCATTCTGCAGAACTTATGAATGTCAATCTTCCAACAAAAGTTGACAATGGTTTCTTTCTGATCAGTGACATTTAGCCCAAGGTCTGTTGATAACCTACTTTTGCTTCCAGTTAGTGGTACTAATGAGATCATTATATTAATTTTATACTGTTAATATGCCACCGAATTCCATCACACAGCAACTCTGCTTCAAACTGCAGCTGAAGTTTTCTTAAAAGCTGTTAATGACCTTGCAGAACCACCATGAATTTGCAACAATAAGGTAGGGTAAAATA
Source organism: Gekko japonicus (assembly GCF_001447785.1). Classification (NCBI taxonomy): domain Eukaryota; kingdom Metazoa; phylum Chordata; class Lepidosauria; order Squamata; family Gekkonidae; genus Gekko; species Gekko japonicus. The sequence continues at coordinate 86,950 of NW_015164721.1, read as the reverse complement.
ATGTGCAGATAAGTTTCCTTAAGGATCAAAGTGCTGGTTATCCAGATTTGGAATTTGGATTCAGAATTTAGCAAATCTGAAATTTCCAACCATTCGGCATGCCATTTAAACGAATAGGAATATTTTTCATTTTGATTTTTTTCCACTTTCCACTTAAAACACACACATTCGCAAAGGCAGACCACATTTTCAAAGGCTTCCCTCAGCCATAACAACACAAGGCACAGCACAGCTAAGTAAGCACAGTCCTACAGCAGCAGCTGGAAGAAGGGAAGGAAGAGGAAGATGAGGCAGCAGACTAAAGGCTGGCACACCTTGTACTGTAGACTGCAGTATGCCCTCTCTCTTCCTCAAAGAGCACCTCAAAGAAGTCCAGCAATGTTCCTGCAGCTTTCCCTATGTTTCATAGTGTTGGCAGGCTCTCCCCCAAAATGCAACAGTATCTGATTCTGCTACTGCGGAACACAGACCCCTCCCAATGAAAATCACACACACACACACACACAAACACAGAGATAAAATCAATTATCTAAATCCGTCAGTCTATAGCTAACATCCTTATGCCCGAGATACCCCAAAAGGGACCTAAACAATATAGCATTTCACTATTAATCTATAATCTAGTTAATCTGTTTTATTCCTAATATACATTAAGGGGTAGAGAGAGAATCAAATGTATGCTGAGGAGCTTAGAAAGGGACATAAAGAACACTGCTTCATCATGCGGGGAACTAATCTGCAGTAAATAGTCAGGGGACAGCACAGGAATTATACAAGCCCAGGCCTACCTTTTGTTGGTAAGGACTACTGTGAAAATACCTTCTGGTATTTGTGCCTGTTTCAGGATTTCATAAATACAGACAGACATCACTCACAAGCTTTGTTCTCATCCCATTCCCTCCCTCCAAGTTATTGCCTACAGGACTGTCTATTCTACTATTTACGTGCCCCCCATTTAAGGACTTTGTATGAGGTCCTTAGGGTTGCCAGATCTCCTTGTTGTTCTGGTGGGGGGATTTGGGAGGCATTCAGGGATGTCTCCGATGTGATGACATAATCTGGAAGTGGTGTCATCACAATGGGGATGCTCTGGTTTAAGAGCAAAACTCTATGGTAAAACAGGCTTAAAACCATAGAGTTTTGCCCTTAAACCAGAGAATCCCTGTGTGAAACCCCCCATCCTCCTACATGTCACTCCATTACTGTGGGTGAGACAAGCAAAAAGAGAAACAGCCCTTTGGGTTGTGACAACATGATTATGAAATCCTCCTTTAATCAGTCAACCTGGCACTGAACTTTACTCAAGCATTTTGCTCAATTCATAGTTTTTAGTCTGTTCCCTGATTTGAAGGCTTATTATGGGTTCATTTTTATTATAAATACGTTATTGTTGCATATGGTTTCCAAGCCACCTAATGTGCCTGTATTGGCTGAGAAATTCAATACATATACAGTACATGTATAAAATAAGTAACGGCCCATCTGGCTAATCATTACCTAATGCTGGCTATGAAAGGCATATGATATCAAAACTACCTGTATAATGTCCTGTCTAAAAAAAGAAAGAAAGAAATATGTACATCTATGTACATCTAAGTATCTGAAGCATACTCCACCTGTTGCTTTTGGGAGAAATGCCTGCTTGCTTGATACTTGATCTGCCTTCCATGCAAATCTACCTACCTACTAAGATCATCTTGGAAGTCCCTTCTCTGAGATAAGTGGGTGACAACCAGGTAGTCAGCCCTTTCTATAGCTGCACTCCATTTATGCAATTCCTTTCTGTGGAAGGTCTTCCGGATACCCTCTTTGTTATCTTTCTAGATCCTAGCCCCCTTCTGCCCTGTTCACCCAGGCTTTTTGTGTTTTCTTTTCTGTCCTCCTCCATTTCCTGTTGTTCCTAAAGCACTGGAAATCTGCCTGTTGGCAACCCGCTGGCCAGCTTCTCAGCCTCTCTCTAATTTTAAACAGTTTCTAAGTTTGTAATGGATTTTAATGCACTGTTTTAATGTTTTATCAGTGATTTGTCAGCTGCCTTGCATCACATGTCTGAAGAAAAGTATAGCTGGTTTCTGAAAAATAAAACAAATAAAATGAATAAAACTACTTAACACAGAAAGCAAAGAGTAGCTGTGTTTCATCCAAAAGGCAATTCACCCTATGAAAGACCACTCTATACTTCACACCTCAGGGATATGAGGAATATAAAACTACAAAGAACAACTCCAGCAACAAATGAGTGTGGCCGTTTCCATAAGGATTATTTGTCCTGGGTTCAAAGCTGTGGGAAAACAGGCTTATGTTCTGCTTCCCCACAGCATCATGGCCCATTCGCGAACCTTCCATGGATCCCCTGGCTTTTCTCTGACCTTTTCCAAACCTCCTTTGCTGTGAAGTTTGGGAAGAGCTCAGCAAAGTCTGGCTAGCTGCTGTGGAGGTGGGAAAGTTTAGGTTTTCTCAGTCCCACCCACATGGCAGCCATTTTCTCTTTCCTGTGGCAGCCATTTCCTTCCCCTACCATGGGGGTGGCTGTTTAGGTTCTTTTTTTAATTGGCAATTTAATATTGTTAGTACATGGATCAGATTCTTTGAATTACCTACTTTCACTTATTTACAAAGTAAATAAAAGGGAAAGGCATCTCTGTAACTAAAAGAGCTACAGACTTATTTTTTTAAAAAAAGAAAGCTGACAATTCAGGAACCTGACACACAGATTGCTATAACACTAGTCAGCTGCTGATTTTTTTCAACATGAAAAGGCTCTGGTGGAGTTGGAGGGAGAATGGCTGCTGCTGGGGGGACTGAAACTATAGGGAAAGCTGCCATATTGGCAACTGCAGCAGCGACAGGGAACAACATAAGCCTGTTCCCATATGAGAGATACTTATTTTTGTAATGTTACTGATTGGAAAAAAATACAGATTTGGATCCAAAAAATACTCAGTTGGATGTCTGTGGATTCCCCACTAGAGCTGTTGTGCTGCTGCTCCCAGGTATCCACCAACCCCCAGGAACAGGACTTTTTATGGTATGGGAAGGAGGACTACAGAAGACAGTCGTGTGTGTGCACGAGCACACGCTTGTGAGCCTGGAAGTCATGATGACTTCTGGCAACCCCCTAGTGGAGTGAGGATGTTTCAGAGGGCTGGCATGATAACCTGCCTCTGTGTCCTGGCCAGTGTTCCCTCTAAGCTGAGTTAGTGTGAGCTAGCTCACAGTTTTTTAGCCTCCAGCTCACACATTTTTGTTTTAGCTCAGGAAGGATGACTCCAGAACAAACTATTTTATGCCAAATTGCTCGCTCACAACTTTAATGCCAGTAGCTCACAAAGTAGAATTACTGCTCACAAGACTCCACAATGTAGAGGGAACACTGGTCCCGACCACGGTATTCCTTGAAGGTCGCCCTTCCGAGTACTTGCCAGGGTCGGCCCTTCTTAGCTTCCGAGATCTGATTAGACTGGGCTTTCCTGCAGAAGACAGGCTTGAGCATAGCACCCTGGATAGCAGCTTTGTACCTGCTCATTTATCTATTTGTGCTACATGGCCATGTCAAGGCTGCTTGCAGTTCTTTTTGCCCAAGCTGAGCACTAAATCATCTCATTTACTGGAGAAGAGGCAGTACCCCCCACACTCAGGTCAGGAAATTAAACTGACCTACTGGTATGGTAATGCACAGAATCACAGTTTCTCTTTTTGAGTGCATAGTCCAATGAATCATTTAAATGGGAGACCATGGATATATAGCATTACCTTCTTTTTGCCCATGTGCAATCAGTGGCATCTATTTGAGAAGTGATCACAAGAATAGCTAGGCTTATGGCACAAACCAAAAGTACACAGAGACCCCCCCAAGTATAAAATCTCAACTCAAAACATGCCTACTGAATTTCTGTTGTGCCTTTTAAAATATTGAAGGCAGCAGAGACAGTGACTGTGAGAAAGCAATCTAATTGTGTGAGAAAACAGTGTAATTATGCAAACTGGCTGCATCCAAATTCGCTCGGGTATATCCAAAAAACACACTGAACAACTGCCTCCATGCTTAAAACTGACAAGCAAGATCTGAGCCAAATCAGCAGGTGATTGAAAATGACTAATATGATGCAAATTAGAAGTCACAGAAGTTCAGCGACAGCTGCAATGAGCACCTAGAAACTAGAAGAGACAGGAGATTTATTTATCGTATGGTAGAGTTACACACAGGAAGCATATAATAATATAAAATACTAGCCTGATACCCGTGCTTTGCTATGGTATTTAAGTTCCGTAAATCCAGTTATAATACTGATGATGTGAAGTTTGAAAGGTAACATTTGTTGTAGGAATTCTAATGGAGAAGACTGTAGTGTAAAGGATGAAGTGAGACATACACACTTCCCCCCCCACCTCTCTGTAGGAGCTCTCTGTAGACCACAGTGGTGGTTCTGCCCTCAGGTGCTAGGATCACCAGGCTGCTTGGTGAGCTCACTCTGGAGCAGGCTCCTAGAAAGGCCCTTTACTATCTCCCCATGAACATTCATAAACTCAATTGTCATGCTGGCTGTTATGAGAAATGTTTATTCAGGAGTCTTGAACTGCTGATTTCTGTAACTGTCCTCAACTGTCTGCAGTCTCTTCGAACTCAGAACATTTTATCTCAGAACATTGAGATCCAAAGCTGAGCAATCAGAGGGAGCAAGCAGGCAGGTTTTATCTCAGAACTCTGAGCTACACAGTTGACTAATCGGGGGGCGGGGGAAGGCAGCAGCCTGCCAGGCACACGAAAAACAATTGGGGGAACACATTTTGCCCCTTTTTTACACCCTTAGGGGTCATGTTTCTCAGAAATCTCTTCATAGTGGGGGTTAATGTCATGGTAGGAATGCACTCCCCTTATTTTGGGTTTCTTGGTGCAGGAATTTGGCTTGGGCATTTGATTGCTTTTTTTTTTTTTTGCAGGGCATAAAAAAAAAGTACGCTGGCCCTGCTCCTACTCCTGACAGACATCCACCTGCATGATGTAAGGGGGGGGGAGGATTGTGTTTAAAGACATCAGGAAGGCTGGGCCAGCAGCAGCTGGGCCAGCAGCAGCATTAAGGAAACCCTGCTCAGCAGGCCTCCCCTATGGCTTTAAGGACTCGGCTCCCCTTCCAACCTTTGACAGGCAGTTGTCTGTCAGATGTAGGAGGGGTAGCGTGTCTGAAGGCATCAGGGAGGCTGGCTCAGCAGCATTGCTAAGGTGTTTCTGCTTGGGCAGCCTCCCTGATGGATTAAAGTACCCTGGCCCTGCTCCTACACCTGACAGATACCCGCCTGTCTGGTGTTAGGGGGGGAATGTGTTTAAAGGCATCAGTGAGGCTGGGCCAGCAGCAGCACTAAGGCGATCCTGGGCCAGCAGCTTTGCTGCACCTCACAGGTGGCTGGTCACTCCTGATTTCCTCAACTGTCATGAGCTCTCTGTAACTGTTTTTTTTTACCTCAGAACACTGAGCTCTGCAGCTGACCAATCAGAGAGTGGGGGGTGCAAGGAGGCAGCAGCCTGGAAGCCACATAGGAAGCAATGGGGGGGAGCACAGTTTACCCCTTTTGACCCCCTTAGGGGTTAAATTTCTAAAAATCCCTTCTTAGCAAGCACCTACACCACGGTAGGAGTGCTCTCCCCAAATTTGGTGTCTCTAGGTCCAGGGGTTTGGTACAAGCTGCCATTTTGTGAATGGCTCTACCTACCAAGCCACAATTTTGTGACTAGAAAATCCCAAGGCTCTTGAAAAAAACTGAGCAGCTCCTAGAAACACGGCATCTCTTCTCCCATGCCCTAAGGCTGATCCAGGATTCTTTACAGGAATACCAGATTCTTTTACCAGATATAGCCAAGTGATAAATTGTGGGATCTGAATTACTGGTGGATGACATTAAATGTATTTGACAGTTATTTTAGCATGTCTAAAAGATTCTCTTCAGGTTATCCTTTATCTTGTTATATTCTGCTGATAAGATCTGTACTGCTTTCCCATCTGAGTGAGGCAGTTTATAGTGCCTATCCTCTACCAGTTACCATATGTGGAATGAGAAATGCCAGGTGTTCAAGTTGGATTAAAAAAGGAAGAGACACTAGATATCATATTGCAAATTTACATTGAATACTGGAGCATTCAAGAGAATTTCAGAAAAAAAGACTGATGGATTGTGTTTCATGGATTACAGCAAAGCTTTGACTGTTTGGATCACAAAAAGCTATGGTTGGTTTTAAAATAAATGGATGTGCCACAACATTTGACTGTTTTGAGGCCCAACATGCTCTGGACAAGAGGCCACTGTCAGGACACATTATGGAGAAACAAAATGATTTCCATTTAGACAAAGATGTATTTTATCTCCTTGTCTCTTCAATCTACATGCATAAAATTTTAAGGAAAGCTGGGCTGATTTAGATGACAGTGGAGTGAAAACTGGCAGAAGAAATATTAGTAATTTTGAGATGACACAACATTACTGGCAGAAGATAGTGAAGACTTGAAACAACTCCTGATGGAGGTTAAAGCATAAAGTGCCAAAGCAAGATTACAGCTGAACATCAAGAAGACAAAAGTAATGGCTATTTGGGAAGTACACAACCTTCTGGTTGATGATGAAGAAATCGTTAAAAATTTTCTATTCCTTGAGTCCCTCATCAACCAAAAGGGAGATTGCAACCAAGTAATCAGAAGGACATTGAGACTTGGAAGGGCAGCCATGAAAGAACTAGAAAGGATTCTTAAGTGTAAGGATGTGTTGCTGGTGACCAAGATTAAGATAATTCATAGCATAGTATTCCCCATGACCACGTATTGGACTCTCCAACTATATAGCAGGGTACATCATATGTCACGAAAGAACTGCTGGTATTCCTTGACAAATGAATTCATTTTACAATGAAAACAGTCTCCTGGGAGCCAATGGTGAAATCCTAAGCAAAGTTACACCCTTTTAAGTTCACTGTAGTTAATGGCCTGAGAAGTGTGTAACTATGCTTAGGTCTCCACTGCAAAGCACCCACATGAGGAGGCTACTACAGCAGCTCTGCCTAATTTTTCACTTCTGCATGATTTTTTCACTTCAGTCTCCAGTGGTGGAGGGGTAAAGTCTGCAATATTTTTGGAGTAAATGGATCACTCAGGTCGCTACCAGTGCAGAGCCACAGCAGAATTATATGCTCTCAAAAAAGACAGTACCCCAAAAATTGAAACAGTAACATAAAAGCCTCAAGGCCTCCTTGAGGTGTCTAAATCATGCCCCAAACCCTAAATCTTTTCATGTAAAAGACTTATGGGTTTCAATCCAGAAAAGAAACCCTCAGCTATCAGAAATTTGGGAAACATCTAAAACTGACAATCCTCACAAATGATATTCATAATCACCTCTCTAGCACCAAAATCATTTCCCAGTGGCTAAGTAGGCTTATTAAGCGCTACTCATCAGACATTAAAAGCACGGGGGGGGGGAATAGTCAAAGCTTGACATCAAAGCAGAGTAATATTAAAATATATCCTAGGCCACAATTTTTTAAATTTAAAGTTAAACCAATTGTAATGGTAAAGCATATCTTATAATTAAAGATTAAGAGGTCAAAATTCGCCAGCATATATCAATGGTTGCTAGGAGTGAATAACCATAGCTAGCTCTATATACCACTTCAATCACACCACAGATTGGCAGCAACACAGAATCATTGTTACACTTCTGCATCTATGTAGGGCAAAACTCACATGGAATAGAAGCTGGCTGGAAAACAATAAAGTTCCCTGACACAATTGTCTTACTTGATAACAAACTCTTTTTCAGTAGGTGAGCCCTGTCAGGCAGGGTTGCCAACATCCAGGTGGTGGCTGAAGATCTCCCAAAATTACAACCAGATGACAGCATTCAGTTACCCTTGAGAAAAGGGCTGGTTTGGAAGGTAGACTATATGGCATTATAACCTGCTGAGGTCTCTCACACCCTCCCCTCCCCAAACTCCACCCCCCAAATCTCCAGGTATTTCCCAACCTAGAGCTGGCAACCCTACCATCAGGTCAGGTTAACTCTCCCCTTGGAGTGATGGATTAACTCCATCACACTGTTGCCTAGCTTCAGGAAGGCTTTCTCAAGAGTTCTTCCAACAGCAACTGGCTCCTGTTTTTTCCTCCACTCAGGAGGTTTGGACGATGCCTGGGAAATATTGACCTCCAGGACAACTGGCAACAAGGCCCAAGGCTTGTATGTCAGTAGAAGGCTATCTTGAGGCCTACAGACTGCTCCATTACTGAGCATGGATCATGACGAGCTTTACTGCAAACCTGAAACAGAACAGGCCTGTTCTATCATAAAACACATGGATCTGTCTATAACGCAGTCTACCTTGTCTAAATTCAACATGCTATCCGTTAAATCACATTGGCTATCAATGTAACATTAAAATACTATTATTGTCCTGCTTTGAAGTGACTGTAACCAAAACCCACAAAAGGAAATGCCGGTAATCAGTATAGTTATTGAAGAGAAAACCCAGAACACATTTTAATGATCATTACAGGAGAATTTTTTCCAAGCATTACACACATTGCAACTCTTCTCTGTGACACGTGCAGGGCTGTCACCTTGTCAACAACATTTCAGTGTTACTAAAAGAGATTATTTGTTGATTGACTGGAACAACCTTTTACAGCTACATATTGTAATATAAATTCTTATAAAATGGGAATAGAGGAGAAATATTCTCAATTTTCTCACCACAAGTAGTGTCGTAGATGCTGTCTGTATGAAGCAGCATTGATACTTACAACAGCCTACTGGGCAAGCAGCTATTTACAAGCCAGATTGATATGACATTTGCTCAGAGAATGAAAGATACAAAACAGTGACAGCGACAAGCTCACCTCCATCCCTTTCTAGCTTCATGAGAAACCAAAACCTCTTCCCGAAAACTAAACTAGACATTAAAAAGATGCTGACTAAACATTCTAGACAGTATCATAATCCACCCTGAAACAAAAGCAACAACTTCCAGGCAGGAAAGTAACGGATAATATTATCTGGATAACATATTGGAATTGTACTTGATACTTTTGTAGATTACAAAAAAGGAAACATTTAAAAGTCATCAAAAGTTCAAGCAAAGACAATTATTGGTTTCTATCCAAGTTCATGCATTCTCCTGTCAGACCCACTCAATAAATCTTTTAGCATAAGCATCTTATAGTTTAAATAAACATTAAAAACTCTTAATAGTGGTTAAAACCTCACTCATCCAGACTATGTATCTCAGAGAAGTTGCAGACTTCCACTGCTTGAAAATAACTCTTTACATTGCTGGAATACATCATTTTCTTTTAAAGTTAACTGGCAAAAACAGGTCCAAATAGGATCTTTAAACTGTTTTGAGGTTCTGGTGGAAATCCCAAAGCCATGGGTCCCTAGGGGAACTATGCAGTGCCATGTTCAGGCGAAGCAGCTGGGTCAGTGCTTGGCTGGGAGCTCTCCAGAGAACCTCTGGCAAAGTTCCATTATGGAAGAAAGGTGGGGTAAAGATTAACCAGCAAAATCCTTTTCCTCAAGGCTATTTTTGGGCAGGAACGCACAGGAACGGAGTTCCGGCTGGCTCCCAAGTTGGCCACACCTAGCAGGAACTCATTAGCATAATAGGCCACACCCAACAGCAGAAACTCATTAGAACTGGCTACATTAGGGGTGTGTGGCCTAACATGCAAAGGAGTTCCTGCTACAAAAAATCCCTGGGTTTTGACCACAAACGAGGTAAACAGAATAAGAAGCAAAAGGTGAATGTGGCTGGATAACCACACTTCTGGTAACATGGGAATGCGGCTTCATATGCTAATGAGCAGTGCCGTCAGGGGTGTGGCCTAATATGCTAATGAGTTCCTGCTGTTGGGTGTGGCCTATTATGCTAATGAGTTCCTGCTGGACTTTTTCTACGAAAAAAGCCCTGCTTTTCCTTATTCTACTTGCTGCACAAATTCTTAAAAGTTCTTTTTGTAGAAGACCAACTCAGTGCAGAAAGAAAAGAGATGAATGGTTAGAGAAACAGTACCCTGGCTTTTCTAATGTCCATGTGCATGCATCTGCATGTGAGGCTCTCCCCTCTCCAGTTCTGTTGGCTAGCCCTCCTCTATTCTGCGGCATCCTTCTGGTGGAACTCCAGAGGCCTCAGAATGGGAAGGGAAGGGGCTTTCTTCACCCAATCCTTTCCCAGACCAGTTCAGAGCTGAGCCCTCCCTTTCTGTTCTTCACCCTTTTACAGGAGCTCTTTTTAAGAGTTGATCTAACCCCAACCTTCTCCACCATCTGCTTATCCTTGCCTACTTTAGCCATACCTGGCCTATGTCTGGTGATTGCTTAGGTTTAAGGCTTAGGGGAGCCTTAGGTTTGCCACACAGTGCCTGGCAACCAGTTGGAGGGGGGGAAGCATCCCAAAAGAAAAATTAAAAAGAAAAATAAGGCCTCAGCTTACAGGAAGCTCTTACCACAGAGTTCCATGTGATTCCTAGAGCTACCCCTTGTCACTTCTGGGTAGCTGTAAGAATTGCCAGAAACTCTATAGTAAGAACTTCTTGTGAGTAGATGTGGCCTTATTTTTAATTTTTCTCCTGCTGCTGCTTCTAGCAGCAGGGCTTGGGAGCTCTATTTCTCCTCTTTCTTTCCCCCACAAGGCTGCCATCTTTCCCTCCTCCTCCAGCCACTTCCCATTGGCTGTGTCCTGGGGCTGGCTGGAATAGGCTGAATGCCCTTTGGGCCTGCCTCTGCTTTCCCCGGGCCCACCCCTCCCCGGGCCTCAGTGCCCGGTTGCTGCTGGGCCCAGCTGGACCTGAATGACTCTTCCTGGTCCAGCCCCAGCCTGCTTCGTAGCTGCTGGTGCTAATGACTTGTTGGGGCTCCCCTGAGGCAGGGCCCCAGCCAATGCCAAAGACAGCCTCGCTGGTGGGGGTGACTCAGTGTCTGGTGCCATCTCCAGACACTGCACTAGAATCAAGATGCACATTTTCTTTCTATCTCATCCCTACAAAACTGAGCATCGGGAGATTTAGGGAAGGGCAAGGAAATCTGAAGAGCTGAAATATAAGTTTTTCAAACTAGGAAGGATCAGAAGAAACCTTCTAGGACCCACGATTTCCTGGAGACAAGTACCAGAAACCAATGATAGTTAAAATTAACTTGAATTGTTACCTCTAATTCAATAGTTGAAAGACAGAAAATCAGAACTCCAAAGGAGAGGTTCCTACTACAAAACAGAATGTATTTCTAACCATAGATGTACAGCCTGTTTATGACTAGGATCTCACTAGATGTAGATAATCAACTGTCAATGAAAAGGGACCATTCCATTTCCATACGGCAAGCCTTGGTCTATTTTCAATTGAACACAAATAAATTTCTATAATTTAAATGGAATGAAAATTGTTATCCACTACGTGAGAATAGGTTTAAAATGCTATATTCATTGTAGCCAGCAATGATATTTAATAAGGGTATGAGTTCCTCATGATGTTTATAAAGGGCTGCCACTGAAGACTCCTCAGAAGTTTCAACCAGTCCTGCAGAGCCAGACTGCTTGATGATGTCAGCTATAGAGATGGTATGTAGGACTGCCAGCAGGAAGGGGGACATTAGGTGGCCCTCCGTGGCCTCTACAGATGTTGCACAGGCACATTCTGGCTTCTTCTCTTCAATACAGATGCAAAGTCCCATTGATCAGCCTGCCACACTCTGCCTGTTCTTTCAGGCTCTGAGCACTTGCAAATGCTGTATTTGTAAATTTTACAAAAATATTTAAGAGAGGTAGCAGTTAGGGCTATATACTCAAGTTTCAGTCCAGAATCCAAAGAACCAGGTTAACTACTTTTGTGAGCACAAGAAGGCTTTAGGTTGCTTTCCCCTAACAGCAACATCAAACTGCTGCATAGCAAACTGCTTTTTAAATGACAGGTTCTATGACAGGCCATGAGGGTTCAATAGTTCTAAGGGGGAAAAGTAAACTATTCCATGGGTTTGTGCAAGACTAAAAAATTCCATGAATCTATGATGATACAGTACAGCTTGCATTAGTGGCACATTTTGACAGCTGAAAACCAAAAACAGAACTGTTAACTTGGATCCCAGGTCTGGGGTAAATTCCTATCCCAGATGAAGTTTGTTTGGCAAACTGCACAGAGAAGTGGCTCTACAATCTTTTCTTCTTAGGTTATTATTAGTTAACAATGTTAACTATTATTAGTTAACAATATTAGTTAACAATGACCACAAAGTACAGTGACTAAGCACTTTCCTGATAATCTGGAGAACGTTTACCTTACCACAGAGGAGTATGGTTTGGGGGAAGAAACACCCTGCCATACTGGCAAATTTTATTAATGCCGTTAATTTCTGCCTCATTTGGAAATGTGTTCTCAGGCTGTAGATCAGGAGCCCTGAGTCCTTTCGGAGCCTGTGGGCTTCTCTGCAATTCTGACATAGCATGGTGGGCACCAGTGTTCCCTCTAAGCTGAGTCAGTGTGAGCTAGCTCACAGTTTTTTAGCCTTGAGCTCACACATTTTTGTCTTAGCTCAGGAAGGACGGCTCCAGAGCAAACTAATTCAAGCAGTAGCCAAACAGCTCACTCACAACTTTAATGCCAGTAGCTCACAAAGCAGAACTTTTGCTCACAAGACTCCACAGCTTAGAGGGAGCATCGGTGGGCACAGCCACACAATGGCTGCCACAGAAAGTGGAGCCAGCCACAAAATGACTGCCATAGCTTACCTTCAAGTACCCAGGGTTCAGCTTAGTTTGTCTTGGGGATGCCACTGAGCTCTAGCTTCATTCTCAGATCTCTTTGTTAACCCTTGCATTTACATGCTAATTTGCTGCCATTCATTGATCTTACCGGCCACCTGATCCAGTCAGCCCTACCTATGCATCTTGGTTGTGACTGGCCCTTCCTATCAGCGGTCCCTCACCCTCTTTTCCCTGTAAGTAGGGCATGAGGAGATTTCATTTCATTGTGTCTGACAAAGTGTACTTGCACATGGAAGCTTATACTTTGAATAAAACTTTGTTGGTCTTAAAGGCTCCTCCTCTTCTTCTTCTTCTTCTTGCATACACACAGCTTACTCTCACTCACACACTGAAGATGCTTGTGCTGTGGTGGCAGCTGTCGCCATAGCAACGTTTTTAAAAATCCGCACAGCCAATCAGATCTCCAGTGGCCAGTCAGAAGCCTTGGGGGTAAAAGTCCCGCCTGGCCCTGGCCCCTTTCTAAAAACGCTTGGCAGGCACCAGGAAAGGTGACAGAGGGCACCACAGTGCCCACAGGGTACACGTTGGGGACCCCGGCCCTAGATCTTTGGATACTGTAAAAGGTCTTCCACTGCAAAACATTTTTTTTTACATTGTGAGACGTTTTTCTACCCTATGATACACTGGAATTCTGTTTGAGGTAAAAAATATACCCTGGAATATTTACTTTAATTTATTTTATAAAAACATGTCTATGGGGCATTTGCACCAACATCGAAATATTTCAATGTTAAAACATTCAAGACATTTAAACAGCATATAAAATAGAATATGTATAAAATATTTGAACAATTCAATAAAAACATATAAACACACAACACACAACACAACCAGGGTGGGGGGCTAATATCTGTTACTGGTGGCATGCCTAACAAAACAAAATAAATCTTCACCTGGTGGCAGAAGACAACAATAGAGGGAGTTCCAAAGTCTTGGTGCCAAAACTGAAAAGGCCCCTTCTCAGGTTGCCACCCATCTAGCCTCAGCCAGCACGGGGACCCTAAGCAGGGCCTCTGAAGATGCCCTGACACGTAGGTTCACATGGGAGATATGCTGGCCCCAACCCATATTGGGCTTTAAAAGTCAATACCAGCACCTCGAATTGAGCCCCAAAAGCCAACTGGGAGGCAGTGTACATGGAACAACTAGGAGGAACAGTGTGTTACATGGAACCCCATGACCCACTCCAGCCAGCATTGTGGCTGCAGTATTCTGTACCAACTGTAGCTTCTAGACAAGGGTAGCCTATGTAGAGCACACTGCAATATTCGAAGCTAGATTTTACCAGGGTGTGCAATACAGTGGCAAGATCTTTCTGGCCCAGACAGAGCAACAGCCGGCTCACCAGCTGAAACCAGTGAAAAGCACCCCTGGCCATTGCTTCCACCTGTTTATCCAACAGGAAGACTGGGTCCAGGAGCCTTCCACAAGCTACAAACCTGCTCTGTTAAGGGTAGTGCAACCCCATCTAGAACAGAAGATATCCCTGTTCAATAAGTGTAAGTGTATTCAGAGTGTTACAAATTAAATTACCATCCACAATTATACCTTTTAGAGTATGAGTTGCCTGCAGCATTCTCCTATTCCTTACATTATGAGTGGAGAAGAACCCATGTGGAAATGTCAAAAAGAAAAACCCGCTTTCAGAAAACTAGGGTTTCCAAATATTCTTCATCTCCTGTAAGAAACGTGCTCTTTTGCCTTTTTCTGATAAAACGCAGCAAGATTTTAGAAAGATTAAGTCATGTTTTCAAGGAAATACGAAACCCTTCAGGCCAAATTCTACGATGTGTGAGCATAACTTCAACTGAGCACCCTCCATGTGTAGCAGATGGCAGATTTTCACACACATCCTATAGTAAATGCCACCTTTTAAAAACTTCCACTTGCTGATGCGCTGCTGATGTTGTTATAAAGAAACAACACATCATCAAATGCTGCCATTAAGAAATTATGCCTTTTACATTGCACATGTTCAGAAAAAAAGTAAAAATAGCACGTGCAGACAGTGTTTTGCCTGTTATGGGCTCCCATGAGGCATTTAAGGCAAATTTTCATTTTGCTTGTAATGTCCAATAAATACAGAGATCTCACATTAGAAAATTCAATTTGCATAAATCAACCATCTTCATGTTAGTGCCTAATCTAAGCCAGATGTGCTTGATTGTTATTACTAAAAACATTTAACCAACTAAATTCTCCAAAGCACTGCAAAGCAGCAATCTCAGTTTGCTAAGAGCCTCAGAAATGCATCCCATAGGCATGCATTGTTTTGCAAACACCATGGGTTGGATCCAGTGACTCCCTTCCATTGCATGAAGAGTATTGCTCCAGAGGAAGGAGGCTACCTCCATTATAGCAGATACCTTTTTGTCTGAGCAAGACTCCTCTTAGTAGAAGAAAGTCACTGGATCCAGCCCACTGGGATCTTGTACAGTTATAGGTGAATGTCCCAGCATTCCTGGAAACTTTTCTGGAATTCTGACAATACTTATTAACAAGAGATTAGAGTGTGAGAATAATATGTACACTAAGTGCTACGGTGGTGTAACTGGAGTGTCACACTAGGATCTGGGAGACCTTGGTCAAGTCCCCACTCCACCGTGGAAACTTGGTGGGTGACCTTGAACCAGTCACTTTCTCTAAGCCTAATCTATCTCACAGGGTGGTTATTGTGAGGACAAAGTGGAAATGGAAATAATGATACTGTCAGCTGCTTTGGGTCCCCACTGAGGAGAAATGTGTAGTATAAATTAATAAAATAAATATTCCTCTACCACGCCTTCATTTTCCTTTCCCCCTTCACTGAATCTGTTCTTCTTTAAGCTTTCAGTTTTGCTCACCCTCTCTTCCCTTACACTCAATTCGACTTTGGCATCCAAATAATATATCAATGTGAAACTGCAGCAGAAGGAAGATTTCTTTTCAGTGTCAGAATGAGAACCCTTGAGCTCATAAAAAAGCACAGTATTATATGCTAGACAATGTCTACATTGTGAACTAATACTGATTTGTAGGGTCTTACTTATTTAAAGAAATCTTAAATAATTTTAGTTGTATGATTTTTAGTTGACTACAGAGTGTTGAGAAGTTTCAAGTGACGTGTCCTCCTATGATGGAGGCAGGTATGGGGTCTTTTGAAGCATCTACAGTTCCAATGAGCTAAAGAACAGTCAGGGCTGGCTCTTCGTTTTGAGGAAGAAGGAAATGGGCACTGGGAAATGCCCCAGCAGGTGCCAGTGAGAGCAAATGTGAGGCACTGGTTAGACTGCTAGAATACAGTCTTGGAAGCCCAGATTCGAATCCCCACTCTAACATGGAAGCTCACTGATTGACCTTAGGTCAGCCTCTCTGTTTCTCTCAGCCTAACCTAGCTCACAGGGTTGTTACAATGATAAAATGGAGAAGGGGAGACTGACATTATAAGCTACCCGGCTCTCAAGTGGAGTATAAAGTGGAGTATCAGGGCTATTTTTGGGCAGGAACAGGAACGGAGTTCCGGCTGGCGCCCCAGTTGGCACCGCCCAGCAGGAACTCATTAGCATAATAGGCCACACTCAACAGCAGAAACTCATTAGGATTGGCTACATTAGGGGTGTGTGGCCTAACATGCAAAGGAGTTCCTGCTACAAAAAAAGCCCTGGGTTTTGACAACAAACAAGGTAAACAGAATAAGAAGCAAAAGGTGGGTGTGGCTGGATAACCACACTTCTGGTGACATGGGGGTGCGGCCTAATGTGCTAATGAGCTGTGCTGTCAGGGGTGTGGCCCAATATGCTAATGAGTTCCTGCTGTTGGGTGTGGCCTATTATGCTAATGAGTTCCTGCTGGGCTTTTTCTACAAAAAGAGCCCTGTTAAATACCTGAATAAATAAATGGTGCTCTTGGGTACCATGTTGGGTTTCAGTGCCCTAATACATGGCTAAGGGTTGTGCTTGGTTTGCTGGGTCACAAATTGCACGGGCCTGGGCTATATGTGAAGCTTTGTATAAAACCTAAGAACTTTCCTGGCAATGCTTCCATTTGATACATGAAGGAAACCATACAATGTACTGATACATAAACATGGTACATTCCATACTGCTAAGTAACCTGTGACGTACTGAAAGCTTCCATCAACATAAACGGGCCACGTAAAGGAGATCCATTGGCCAGCTCTTACCATCTATATTAAATGAGAAAACAGACACTGACCTGTACATTCATGCTGCAGCCCTTTGCCATAGTATCCTTTCTCACAGATGCACTCGAACTGCCCTGTGTGAGTACCACATTTGCAGCTTGCCATAATATCGCAGCAGTTTTCACTCCCATCACAAAGGTAAGAACAATAGGAAATATCTTCTTGAATGTAACTACCAGAAGGCAGATCTGTAAATCACACGAGTAAAGAGTCGGTAAGCCGTTGCAGCACAAAACAAACATGGCAATTAGAGATGATGACCACAGCAACACAACTGCAGTGAAAAATTCGCTTAACATGCATATGTAACATGTTTGTAAGACTTTTTCTTGTATTTATGTTTCATGCTCCAGTTTTAATAGGGCAAATATTGTTTTAAGAGAAAGACTGCCTTATAACACTATCACAACATTTGCAAGGTTTATACCTGAATTATACTTAAATGTAAATAACTTGGGCATTCTGAATTGCAGCTGGATTGTGATTTTGCTCTGGGATAGAGGGTTTTTTGAGCTAGAGCTTTGTTCACAGGGAATTGTGTATATTGAGAGGTCAGAGAACTTCAGATGATGAGGGTGAATGTGAACTGGGATTTTAACAATAGGGCTGTATTTATTCTTGATATTCCTGACCTGGATGGCCCAGGCTGGACTGACCTCATCAGACCTCAGAAGCTAAGCAGAGCCAGGCATGGTTAGTACTTTGATATGAGACTACCAAGGAAGACCAGAGTCACTATGCAGACGCAGGCAACAGCAAATCACCTCTTATAATCTCTTCCCTTGAAAACCCTGTGGGGTCATCAAAAATCGGCTGTGACTTAATGGCCCTTTCCATTAACACCCACCATACATAAATTCTTTACATTAGGATGTAGCAATGTTATATACCCAAGAAAACAAGTTTCTTCCAGCATCTCGATTTTGAGTTAATCTGCTATTTATCAAGGTTATTTTCTCATTAAAATGAACAGTAAATTTATGTACCTAAAAAAATAATAATCCAAGTATAGATTATTTGACATCCACAAAAGCATTCCACAGAGACTCTAATGCATTCTGTTTGATCAGAAATTAAACAGGAAAGCAAATTAGATTACCTTCATGAAGTGCTCTGCGAGCTAAAGCTTCAAATTCTGCAAAACTGTGGAGGAGGTAGCAGTGTTCTTCCTTCGGGTGAGAAGCCATATCATTCAGTTCTCGAATGTTGCCTTGCCATATCCCAAATGTGAAGATCTCCACTCCGAATTCACGCAAGGATGCTGCAATAGGCCTGGGATCCCCTCCATTGGAATAACCATCCGTAATGAGGAATATCACCTTGGTAGCATTAGTACGGGAGTGAAGCAGTATTTGCTAAAAGAAGGAATTTAAAAACAACTTCTTTAGCCAAGAGTTAGCAAGTTGATGACCTGCTCATGGTCTTTCTAGCCCGGGTACACTCCCTTTGCTAGCGATGTTCGACCTAACATGATTTTTGTGGGACCACCCAATACTAACACAGTAAGTTCAACAATGTGTTAGCAGACAGTGTGGTTAACAAGCCAAATACTGAGTCATATTTCATGAGGCTTAAAATTGAGTCTACAGATGCTATAAGTATGTCAGCCAGTCAACACATGAAGCTGCTTTGTACCATTTATACACCATGGTCAGTATTGTCTACTCTGACTGCAGAGGCTTTCCCGTGTCTTTGGCAGAGGTCTTTCACATCACATCATCTACTACCTGATTGAACCTGGGGCCTTCTGCATGCAAAGTAGATGCTCTGCCACTGAACCACAACCCCCCCACACTTCTAACACAGAAACAATAATTTCCTTGACTGCTCAAGCAGTGTTTTTTGTTGTTGTTGTTGTTCAGTCGTACAGTCGAGTCCGACTCTTCACGACCCCATGGATCACGCCACGCCTTCCGGTCTTCTGCCGTCCTCTGAAGTTTGCTCAACTTCATGTTCGTTGCATCTATGACACTGTCTAACCATCTCATCCTTTGCCGTCCCTGTCTTCTTTGACCTTCAATCTTTACCGGCATCAGGGTCTTCTCCAGTGAGTGCTCCCTTCTCATTTGGTGGCCAAAGTATTTGAGCTTCAGTTTCATTATCTGGCATTCCACGGAACAGGGTTGATTTCTTTTAGGATTGACTGATTGGATCTTCTTGCAGTCCAAGGGACTCTCAAGAGTCTTCTCCAGCACCATAGTTCAAAATAATCTATTCTTCTGCGCTCGGCCTTCCTTATAGTCCAACTCTCGCAGCCGTACATGACTACTGGGAATACCATTGCTTTGACCATGCAGACTTTTGTTGGCAGGGTGATGTCTCTACTTTTTATCATGCTGTTTTTATTATGCTGAACCTAAACAGCTCAAGCAGTGTATTATAGTGCAAATATTGGACTTAGAAGGGAGCAATTGTTTACGACATCTGTTTTGAGATTTCCCCCCGCTTTAGGAGCTTATTCATATCCTTAACGTTGGGAAGAGGGTGGTCAATACTTAACAGAGTTGGTTACCCACTAAACTTAATTTGCTTTATTTTGTAACAAAGGATTAGAGATTGATTAAACAAATGTAAAATATCTTATCCAAATATATTTAAACTACTGTATGTAGCTTGGATCCAATGGAAAATTTCTACTGACAGAAAGGACTTTTTACATTGATTCTCTCTTCCCAGGGGGAGTATTTTGGGGGACATTTTTGGCTGCAACAGGAAGGAAGTCCCATTCCAATGATGGAAATCCCTGCCATTAGTGGAGAGTTACTATAGGATCCAAGTTTATAAGTATTTGCGTTTCCACAATAAATTATGGCATCTTTTAATTGTTAGCATATAAAACTAAGCTATCCCTTGCTACAAAACATTAAATTGTTTTCCCCAGCACTTGAACAATGTTATCAATCACTCTGTATGCAACCACTCACATTGGTAAACGTACACACACATACTCGCAAGAGGCAGAGAGGAAGACAGCTTTTCTTTACTGTTGCTATGAAAGTTTCTGCTTTCATGGCACTGCTATGCTCCATTCTATTTCTTACATTTTTATTATCCTTCCAAATTCTCCATCCCCAAAACTAGCAAAGCTACCTACCCTAAGCTCCATCACATGCTATGAAACTATCCAGATAAATGGCATCAATCCACTGAATCCATCTGGTAGACCTGTTGGTCCACAATCTGCCTTATTCCTATATTTTCCTCATTTCTGATTCTTATATCTTCACTCAGAAGTGTTAAATTTTTGTTCCCTGAAATTGCTTCTCCATCTTCCAGTACCTTCAGGCAGCCATATCAGTTTGCAACATTTCTTCATACTACACCATCAATGCATAATGCTTTTTCAGGGTTTCATAAACAAAACCCATATAGCTAATGTATTAGTAAGTCTTAGGTAGGTTTGCCATTTGCCCACCTTCAGTGAGTAAATCCCCATATTCCGCCCCACTCCTCCACCCTCGAGAAATTGAGGAGCAGGAGAAAAAACAGATAGAAAATGCACGGTGATGCTCTAGGAATTTCTCCATGTCTCTATGTCTTTATCATAGAAATTAGGGGAAATTCCTGGAGCATCACCCCAAACTTCATGCTCCCCAGGCACTGCTCTTAAAGTCTCCTCACATTTACCGAGGCACTGTTGGCAATCCTAGTCTTAGGCTTAACCAGCACCTGAAGAACTCCCCTTTGTCTGCCTTTGATGTCCTTTTATCAATGACGTGTCAGGAAAACAAAATATATTTTTAGTGAGGGAGTGTCCCAAGGAGAAGGAAAGCATATATTCTGAAAAGCATTCACAATTGCAAATGATCCATTTTAGAACTGTTGCAGCCAATAGACATTTTACTGAACATATGAATTCTGTAATAATATATTTTTGTGTCTGACTCTCTGATGCAATAAGTGCACAGACAAAATCTATTTACTGAGTCCACCTAGTCCAGTATTCTGCTTCTTATAATTGGCAAGAAAACATACTTCACAGCAGGCAGTTGTAGGATGACTATTCCCAACAAATGTTTATCAGTAACAGATGATTCTGAACCACGAAGCAAAGGTTTGCATTCCCTTCCTCAGTGCTTCTAAAAGGTCCTTTTAGGGAAATAATAATTAATTAACGATGCAATTAACTCCCTTAACAACTTGTAAGTGATTAACCTGTCTGTTCAAAGTCTGCTTTTTCAGTAAATGTTTCTCTTAACCCTAGTAGAAAAAGTACTCAACTATTTTTCTTTCTCACACTGCTTTGTAAGATAATTGCATTCCTTCCTTTGGCCCTTCCAAGAACAGTAATATGACTGCCTTTGTTTCTTCTATCATAGAAAGTAATTGCATTTCCAAGAGAAAAAGAGATAAAACAACTCAGTGGCTGTTCTGGAACTTGAACAAGAGATTTATTGAGAGACGAATGCCAAGCATTCAAATTTAAAGCATATTTTTAGAGCTAAGGTGAATAACTGAGTATGGGGCTCATCTGCCTGCTCAGTTGTAATGAATTATGGGCTGCGGTCACACGGAGCATTAGGCACACTAGAGGGACGGAAGATAGGCGGATTTTCCGGGCGCGATCTCACCGCCACATCTGGAAAGCGTCGAGCTCCCGTGGCGAACCCGAGGCTTCCCACGGAAGGGCAAACCGCGGGGCAAGGGCGGGTGCCTGATCGCGTTTCCGGTGGTAGTTCCGGCGCCCGCCCATGTCCCCTCGCAAAAAGGGTTTTTTTTTTCAAAGTCTCCACGGATGCGCACAAGTACCCAAGGGAGCATGCGCACATTTGAGTTTTTTTAAAAAACCAACCCCGTTTGCCCCGCGCCCCGCTTCTTTGCCGCGCCGCAGGACTGTGGAGTGATCGGCACCTCCCCCCTACCACGGGACCTCCATGGTAGGTCTGCTCGTGCAACTGCACGGTTTTTAGCCCCGGGGCAAACAGCCATGCTCCCCCCCCCCCCCATTTTCCTGCCCGTGTGCCCGCAGCCAAAGACAATTTTCTTACCATAAGCATCTCTCTGAAAAAACAGAATTAGGAGTGGTCACTCACCTACGCTGCTGGTCCAGCCTCCCATTCTCTGTACCCACAAAAGCCAGAACAGACCCATGCTACACTTAGGGCTGCCAACCTCCAGGTGGTGGCTGGAGATCTCCCGCTAATTTACAACTGATCTCCAGGCAACAGAGATCAGTTCACCTGGAGAAAATGGCCACTTTGGTAGATTCCGTTTCATGACACCCCATCGAAGTCCCTCCCATCCCCAAACTCCGCCCTCCTCAGTCTCCACTCCCCAAAATCTCCAGGTATTTCCCAACCCAGAGATGGAAACCTTAGCTACACTGCTATGACAGCCGGATATGAGCTCTTTTTACCCTCCCAATGAAATCAGTGAGGAAACTGAAAACGAGGTATTCAAGGAGAGAGGGCAATCACATACCACAGCATTATTATGGGTTTCCCCAGTTTTGACATCAGGCCTTGGGGTGGATCCAAAGCGCCACAAATGGGATTCTGCTCACAGAGCAAAAGCTTTTCCCTCCGACTGTAGCCTACTTACCCTTTCTGAAATGTTGTCCCCAAGTGACCTTCCCAAAGAACAGGCTTGGGGTGATTTGAGGGTCAACAGTTTGGAGAAATCAGCAGGGATTCCCCACCACCACTACATGTGCCCTTACACCAACAGAAACCAAGATTTGGGTCCAACCCTTCATGTGAGCAAGGGATCTTATTATTCACTCAGCTGGTTGGATAAATAAGAATGTCATCCAGGGATTAGTGCTTCAGTACTTGAAACGTTCCTTCTTAAACAGTCCCACATACCCCCACTTACATTAATGGGAACTTAACCAACATAGCCCAGGCTAGCCTGATCTCATTTGAAGAAGAGAAGAAGAGATTGGATTTATACCTTGTCCTTCACTACCCAAAGGAGTCTCAGAGCGGCTTACAATCTCCTTTCTCTTCCCCTCTCCACAACAGACACCCTGCGAGGTAGGTGGGGCTGCAGAGAGCTCTCTCTCGAGAACTGCTGATGAGAGAACAGCTCTGAGAGAACTTGTGACTGACCCAAGGTCACACCAGCAGCTGCAGGTGCAGGCGTGGGGAATCCAACCTGGTTCTCCCAGATTAGAGTCTGCACTCCTAACCACTACACCAAACTGGCTCTCAGAAGCTAAGCAGGGTCAGCTCTGGTTAGCACTTGGGGTGCAAGACCATTGAGGATGTCCTGGGCTGCTCCACAGAAGCAGGCTGTGGCAGACCACCTCTGTGTGTCTCTTGTCTTGAGAACTCTAGGAGGCTGCCATAAGTCAGCTGCAACTTGACAGCACTTTCCAGCACCACTGCATCAATGGGGCTATCCTAGATAAAGTACCTTGAAGGCTCACCCTTTATGACACTCAATTATTGATTGATTGATTGCCCACCAAAACCATGTAAAGATCTTGGATATATTCCTAAGAGCCACTTAAGAAAGAGTTTGGGTCTTCTTTGTATAACAAAATTACTTATTCTGAAATCTGGAAAAGGAAATGAAGATCTGTGCATTTTTAAGTCGGTAAATGAGAAATTTCTTATAGCAAGGCATTTTAGGAACACCAGCCAAAAAATAAAAACAAAAAGGTATAATACAATAAGAGTTTAAAAATAGAAGACGGTGGTATAATAGCTCAGAGGAAGAGGGAAAAGGTTGCTGTTAACATTGAAATGCAACTTCCTATATTCATTTCAGTAATGGTATTTTAACATAATAGAAGTCTTTTAGAATCCCTAGTAGGGCTGTATAATATTATCTCCAAGTTGTAATTTGTCTGCCAAAAAACAGACAAAGCAAAATGCCTAGTTATACTAAATATTGAGAGAATAAATTACAGCTGTCTGAATAAATACATGGTGTACTAAGCTGTAATGAGGGTGCCAATTGCTCTCTTCTTCCTGGATCAATAAATGATGTTGGAATAGTATCAAATCACCTTAAGAGTGTTTTTAAAATAATACTTAGCACTACTGAAGTGACTTACAAGGTGTCTTAGAGACACTATAACTTTCTGTCATATATTATATTTAGTTTTAGGTCATATTAAACAAGGATCCTAACCACATAGAGCAGGAGTGTCAAACATGCAGCCGGGGGCTGGATCAGGCCCCCAGAGGGCTTCCATCAGGCCCGCATAGGCCCCACCCTGACGTGTGCGTCACCTGAAAGTGACGCGACCACGCCGGGCACACTGGGGGCGGGGCCACGGTCATCCGAGGGAAAACTCTATGGTTTTCCCTCGGATGGTCGTGGCCCCGCCCCAGCGTGCCCATGCGCGCCTCTGCTTATTCTCGAAACTCCAAAAATGCCCACTGGTTCAACAAGGCTAGGGACCCAAGGCTAGGGACCAATGACATGTTAGGGAAGTGGAGACTGACGTCAACATCAAATATAAACTTCACTTTATAGCATCTCATCTGTTTCTGCTTAAAAAAAATGTTTTCCAACATATACCGAGGCACATATATTTTACCTTTTTGTTCAGCTGTATTAGCCCTTTGAATGTGCTCCAAGCAAACCTAAGTACTCAAGTCCTCTTGATATCAGTTGGAACATCCCCTTTTAAAACAGATTCTTAGGATTCTTCTCAAGCTGCCATATTCCACACTTCAGCACTTCACAGCTTCCATGCAGCTTTAGAAAATACCTCCAGGAATATGCTATGTATACATGTCATCATGAGGAGTCTTCCCTTTAATAAGTAAATTATCAATGTGTGTGTAATTATAAATGCCATCAACACTTCATGAGCGGAACAGCATGTGTGTGTGTGTGTAGACATGTTATTACATGTTAAAAGATGTAGCACTCATTGTTACATTCAAAAATATGGAACCACCAAATTTCATACCTCAATAACGCAATCCTAAGAAAAGTTACACCCGACTACGCCTGTTGACTTCAATTTACTTAGAAAGGTGTAACTCTGCTTAGGACGGCAATCTAAATGTATTAATGATTTCATATATTTGTGACTACAAAACCAAACTCATGAGCTGAATGGCTTCAACAGACTGTGGCTCATCAGAACTGACAAACTGGGGAAGACTCCTTTTGTCGATATTCAGAACCTTCCTTAGGATGTAGGCTAGTTTTCAGAAGGAATATTCCACAGTTCCTCCCACACTAGCTTTTTTCTGAGATGCATTAACCGTGCGATCTCGGACAGATGTTGGAAAAATTGTGGGGGCCGTGGCACCTATATTCATTGCTGGTGGGAGTGTTCCAAGGTCCAGGCCTTCTGGAGAGAAGTCAATGCCCAAATACTTTTAATTACAGGTTGTGCCCTCCAACTACAACCCTCCTTGTTCCTTTTGAATCATTGGAGTCATCCTGCCCCCAACGGGCTTGTGAAAGAGTTGATAGAATTGTGTCTTGCGGCTGCTAGGAATGTTATTGCATTTCATTGGAAATCTAAGAAGACGCTGCTATTGAGCGACTGGTATCTGAAATTGTGGGACTTCTTTTTACAGGACAAAGTTTCCACTAGCATCCTACGATCTGAAAATCAACCCGTTCCTGACAATCTTCAAGAAAAATGGATGCCCCTCTTAGAAGCATCAGCAGCACATAAAATCGACACCTCCCTGTTTGCCCTGCATAAACACCAGGATTTGCTTTCTTATTTTTAACTGTTTTTTAATATTAAATTTTAAAAAAAGCTTTTTTCTGAGATCAACTCAATTATTATAAGGAACCCAGATAGAATCATTACCAAACCACAGCATACCAGCTGTCACCCCATATTATTAAGGATCTAGCTTATGACAATTTTTCTGCTTTTTAACATAGTTACTGCACAAGCTGCAAAGTGTTGTTGAGGAATGGCAGAGGAATGATGTATGAGGCAGCTGGTGACACGGTTGGAGAGTTTTTTTCACAGCCCTTCCCATGAGCGAAACTGTCTTATGCAACTGGGGGGAAGTACTATTCATTTATTAAAATATTTATATTCCACATTTCCCATATCTTAAGGCCTCACCCCCCATTAAATGCCATAACAAATAAAACAGACTTGATCCAAAATCATAGGTGACAAATATTATTTATTTGCTTCATTTATACCTCGCCTTTCTCCCCAGTGGGGACCCAAGGTGGTTTATGTTGTTCTCTTCCATTCTATCGTCACACTCCTGTGCGGTAGGTTAGGCTGAGGTATGTGACCGGCCCAAAGTCATCCAGCAAGGTTCAATGGCAGAGTGCGGATTCAACCCTGGTTCTCCCCGATCCT
Source organism: Gekko japonicus (assembly GCF_001447785.1). Taxonomy (NCBI): domain Eukaryota; kingdom Metazoa; phylum Chordata; class Lepidosauria; order Squamata; family Gekkonidae; genus Gekko; species Gekko japonicus. The sequence continues at coordinate 60,727 of NW_015164721.1, read as the reverse complement.
AGTCGTATACTTAACTACTGTACCACACTGTCTGTCACTACTGATGTGCCCACCTGTACTCAGGAATTTATTTTAAAAAAACTCTCTGCCTCCACTCCAGAGAGCACCAGCAGCACAAGTAACAAGGACGACAGGTGCTTCAGTCACTTACAGTGCAATCCCAAGAAGAATTACACCCTTCTAAACCTACTGACTTCAATGTACTTAAAGGTAAAGGTTCCCTTGCTCGAAAGCCAGTCGAATCCGACTCTAGGGTTGCGATGCTCATCTCCGTTTCAAAGCCGAAGAGCAGCTGCTGTCCGAAGACGTTTCCGTGCTCATGTGGCCGGCATGACTAAACACCAAGGCGCACGGAACGCTGTTACCTTCCCACCAAAGTGGTATCTATTTATCTACTTGCAATTTCTTGCTTTCGAACTGCTAGGTTGGCAGGAGCTGGAACTAGAGACGGGAGCTCACTCCGTCATGCGGCACCCGGGTCTCGAGCTGCTGAACTACTGACCTCCCACAGCCTGCAGTTCAGCGTCTTAACCACTTGAGCCACCGCAGCTCCGTTCAATATACTTAGAAGGGTGTAATTAATTCTTCTTAGGACAGCACTGCTAATCCACTCTAGCAGCAGGCCCCTGGCAGTAGCCACCCATCCTCAGACAGTCATTGGCTACCAGCATCCTGCCTATCTCCTTTCTCTCTCACTTGTACAAAGGGCAGAAAATCCAGCATTCCGATTCGCAAATTAGCCCTGGGGAAGGGAGAGGCAGGATCTGGGAAGCAGGAGGCTTGAGACACAGCAGCAAAGTGTGCCAGGCATCAGGAGGGAGGAAGAGAGTCAGGCTGCTGCTGATCTCTGTGTTGAGTGAAAGTGCAGCAACGCTGGGTATCCAAGCAAGGCTCCTAAACTACCTGTGATCCACCCGCTTGAAGAGGGGGGGGGAGCTTTATGTTAATTTTCCTTTTAAAGTGCAGTGCAAGTGTGCTAATAATTTTAATACGCATAGCAAATATTCCAGCATTGCCGCTTATGCAAGTGCTGCCTGGCACTTTTGCCAGCGGAAAGGGTTTGCCAGACTGTAATCTATATTTAGAGCTGTTTGGAACCAGTGATTGACCAGTTTGCAGCTGACTGCAGAAGGGTAACGACTCAGCAGCTGTAGTGTGGGAACTTTATTGCTCTGATGCGCTGGGAGTCATATTTGGAAGCGTAACACTGTGTAATGTGTAAAAAAGTAAATGAGTATATAAGTGTTCATTTAGGGACATGAACACATGAAGCTGCCTGATTCTTGATCAGACCATTGGTCTAACGAGGTCAGTATTGTCTGCTCCAACTAGCAGCAACTTTTACATTACATTTACATGGCAGCAACTTTACATGACTACATGATCTTTTGAACTGGGAATGCTGGGGACTGAACCTAGGACTATCTGCATGTAAGGCAAATGCTCTACCACAGAGCCACAGCCACAACCCTCCTATATGCATTAATGGTATCAGTATGTCATCCTCAAGCTTTGGAGCCAACTCAGCCCATTTGTTTATAACTGACTTGCTGATTCTCTATTCCCTGAGTAACCATAAAAAACACTTGGTAGTCTTCCCACAAACCTTCTGCATTCTGATTTTAATCACTTATGTGTTCCTATTGCTTCAGCCCCCCCCCCCCAATGTGTTTTGCACTCTCTAGTAGTCCCAGAGGGAGCAAAACACATGTAGAAAAGGGGTGTGTGTGACCCAAAGCAATAGGGACCAAAGAGTGACAAAAAGGAGAATGCGGAATCAGCTAATGTGAGTGTTCAGTACTGATACCACCAAGAACATATAAAGATCCTGAGGAATCCAGCTAATATAACTATTTCAGTTCCTGGGCAGCTTCCACACCAGGATGTTTTATTTGGTGGTCCTCTGTTAAATCACCCTAAACAGCAAACGTAATTCGAACACTGGGCTGATCACCCTCCAGTTTGGTGTAGTGGTTAAGAGCGCGGACTCTAATCTGGGAGAACTGGGGTTGATTCCCCACTCCTCCACATGCAGCTGCTGGTGTGGCCTTGGGTCAGTCACAAGTTCTCTCAGAGCTGTTCTCTCAAGAGCAGTTCTCCAAAGAGTGTCTGTTGTGTGGAGGGGAAGAGAAAAGAGATTGTAAGCCGTTCTGAGACCCCTTCGGGCAGTGAAGGGCGGGGTATAAATCAGATCTCTTCTCTTCTTCTATTTTCCCTCCATTGTTAGCCATGGTTTCCCTTTTACATGTGATGGGCATTGGAGATCCTACCAGCAACACCATCACTGTGTTCTCACTTGACAGTTAGAATTGTTGTCCCCCCCATTTTAATTTTTATTTTATGTTCAGGAGCATGGGTAATGCTGCATAGGAATAACACAATACCTTTTAAAATCCCTCCACACATTTGCAGAGGCAACCCACCCTCCCCCTGTCCGAAAGGCAGGATTAGGTGCGAGGAATTCTCAACTTTATTTTAAAGAAAACCTTTAAGAGCATGAGTAATGCTGCACAGCGATAACACAACAGCTTTTAAAAACTTTTCTTTTAAAAACCTCAACATATTTGCAGTGTTCTCCAAGAGATCCTCTCCCCCTTCTCCCTGTCCAAAAGACAGGTTGGAGGATATTCTTCTGTTGTGCTAACTGTTGCAATCGACAAGCACTTCATGGAAGTCCTACAAATGACGTTTCCCTTTCAGACCCAAGAAACTGATAGTGCCCTGCCCAGGAAATATTTTAACAGGTTTAAAAAGGAATGAGAACTTTTTGTTGGATAAACGGGCTGCCAATGGCCCTCACACAAATCGAGGACAATTTCATTTGGGGACGTGAAAAAAACTGTGAGTCAGGTGGCTGAAATGTGGAAAATCCTTGGTGCAAAAGCAGCCTTGGTGGACATGCTGTACATAATCAATGTCTTTCTTATTTAGTAACTAACTTAGCCTAACAATAGAACAAAGTTTGAGTTCAGTGGCACCTTTAAGACCAACAAAGTGCATATACACTTCCTCAGACTTAGAGGTGTCACTGGACTCAAACTTTGGCCCCGGTCACACGGGCCAGATATCGCGGGGGGAGGCGTGGCTAATTGCCCCAGAGGAAACTAACGCGCGGCTGCCCAAGCACACGTCCCGGTCGAGGTCCCGTGGTTTGGGGGAAATGCCAATCAGACAGGTATCCTGCAGCGCGGCACAGAAGGCGCGCCGCGCGATCGCAGTAGCAATCGCTCTTTGTGCGCATGCGCTATTGGGCGCTGTTGCGCAACCTGCAGAGACGAACAGCAGCGGGCGCCGGATGCCATGTAAGTCCACCGGGAATGCGATCAGACGCCCGTCCTTGGCCCGCGGTTTCAGGAAACTAGTACCTACGAGTACTTTTTAACTCCGCACCTTCGGCGGGTTCGCCACGGGTTCGCCACGGGAGCACTGCACTTCCCAGATGTTGGGGTGAGATCGCGCCTGGAAAATCCGCAGGACTCCCGTGCCTCTCCTGCGGCAACTTTGCCGTGTGACCAGTACCTTTGTTCTGCTGCTTCAGACCAGCATGGCTACCCACCTGAATTTAGCCTAACAATGAAAGTTCTTGGGCCAAAACTTAAACTATAAAGAAGATACAGGTTATACTGAATTCCTGGATGGTGTTCTTTTAACAGAAGGTGATGTTAAGATGGTTGTTCGTTATCACTGCTAGGAAGGAACAAATTGGGACAACAACGTAGCCAGGCTTTTTCAGCTGCTACTACTTTTTCATTTGAGGAACCATCTGTATTGTATATTGCAACACGTATAGCGTGATTGCCAATTTGCCTTGGATGAATGGGCACCAAGGGGAGAACTGTGCACTACATCCAAGTGTGTGAAAGTCCCATCTTTTTAAAATTAAAAGGTCCCTTGGGAGGTTATGATTTTAAACCAAATGGTTAGTGCCATAGATAAACAGCACACCGAACAATACTCCTTTGCAATGTCTCCTTTGCTACCTATCCAAGGAGGCTTGATTACACAATGAAAATGTCATGCACAGCCCTGGGATTTTTTTTGCAGCTGTGCACAAGCTGAGTTGCAGCACACATTGTTGAATATCATTGTGCTATAGCAATCATCTGCAACTGTTTTGTCTCGTCCACATAGGAAGACCCAGTTGCAACTTGCAAATGGTTGCTATGGGTCAGTGACAGCACAGTATCCAATGATTTCTGGATGCAGCCCAGAAATAGTTGTGTGTTTCCTTCACCTGGGATCCAGCTCACAACTTCAGTACCCATATTCGTTGCACCACCTGCAAACAAAGTGCTCAAAAGTGCAGGTAGACAGCTGCATTAGCAAATACTGGCTAGGATATGACTATACCATCAGTTTTTATCACAGCTTTGGGTTTAACCCAGACCAACAAGATGGTTCCTAGTTAGATGTTGTGGCTCGGCCCTTCATTACTTAAGCATTTGCTGTGAATTCAGACATGTCCACATGCTCTATGGCTGTTTTAACAAGTGAAGCTTAACCCAACTTTTCTTGGACAAAGGATGTGGCATTTTCACATGTAACATTCCTTTTATGAGTCGGTGTGAATGTGTTTCTGGATGTCTCCTGTCAAGGTAAAACCTGCGCTGGTTAGAATATTCATTTGATATTTAAAGGGCTTTTTGTCTACTTTCTTTTGCACTAATGGCACCCACACACATAAGTGAGCTGAAAGGGCATGCAAGCACCCTGCCATCTGAATGTAAACTGTCACACTGACTTCAAACACATCTCATATAAACACATCTGTCTTCTAATTTCTATCCACTTTCCACTAACTGTGTTCTGAAATGACCCATAAGGGTGCCATCCTTGGAACATGCTTAAGGGTCATACTTGATTTAAAGTAGGTTTATTATCCTTGTGTGAAAGCCGGTGTGGTGTAGCTGTTCATGTGTCTGGGATCTGGGAGATATAAAAAGTTCTTTCTGGAATGGCCAATTTTAATGTATTTATTTAGATATTTATACCCCGCTTTTCTCCCCAGAAGGCAGCTCAAAGCAGTTTACACAAAGCCGTTCTCCCATCCTCCATTTTATCCTTACAATTACCCGGTGAGGCAGGTTAGGCTGGAAGAGAGTGAATGTCCTAAGTCACCCAGCAAATTTCTGTGGCGGAGTGGAGATTAGTCTGCCATCCAACACTGAGTGGCAGATAGGGTTGCTAGATCCCCGTTGGGAAACTCCTGGAGATCTGAGGACAGAGTCTGGGGAGAACAGGGATCTCAGTGGGGTACAACTAGAGTCCACCTTCCAAAGCATCCATTTTCTTCAGGGGAACTGATCTCTATAGTGTGGATATGAGCTGTAATTCCGGGGGATCCCCAGTGGGAACTTGGAGGCTGGCATCCCCGGCAGAGTGGAGATGAGTCTGCCGTCCAGCATTGTTAACCACTACACCACGCTGGCCCATCATGCACACGTGCAAGGAATTCCTTTGCCCTGTGATGGACGGGCATGAAGTAGGAACCCATTTCCAAAACCCGGCACAAGAGAGAGTTCCCTCTCCTTCCCTCCCGGTTCCCCCTCCTTATTGGACAGCAAAGGGGGGGTGTGCTCTTAAACGCAGGCTAATGACTGCGAGTCCCGACCCCACAAATGGGCATGGTGACTTCAGATTAACGAAAGGGGATTTAAGGGGAGCAGTCCAGGGAGTCCCATGCTATTCAATGGGGCCTACTCCCAGGAAAGGAGCTGCGGTGGCTCAAGCGGTTAAGATGCTGAACTGCAGGCTGTGGAAGGTCAGTAGTTCAGCAGTTCTAGACCCGGGTGCCGCATGATGGAGTGAGCTCCGGTCTCTAGTTCCAGCTCCTGCCAAGTTGTTAGAAAAAGTGTAATCTAAGACCACCTTTCTAATGAAAACAGAGGTTAAGGGGTTTTTTAATAGACATTTTAGGGTTCTATAAGCAGCTGCAATGGATCAAGTGGTTAAGATGCTGAACTGCAGGCTGTGGAAGGTCAGTAGTTCAGCAGTTCGAGACCCGAGTGTGCCGGGTGATGGAGTGAGCTCCTGTCTCTAGTTCCAGCTCCTGCCAACCTAGCAGTTCGAAAGCAAGAAATTGCAAGTAGATAAATAGGTACCACTTCGGTGGGAAGGTAACAGTATTCTGTGCACCTTGGTGTTTAGTCATGCCGGCCACATGACCACGGAAACGTCTTCGGACAGCGCTGGCTCTTCGGCTTTGAAACGGAGATGAGCACCGCAACCCTAGAGTCGGATTTGACTGGCTTTCGAGCAAGGGAACCTTTACCTTTTACTCCCAGGAAAGCGCGCCTGGCTTGTGGCTTGTCCCCAACAGCGCGCCGACCGCGGGACGTCCAGGAAGCTGCGGCCACCACAGTGCCCGCCCGGCCCGAGTCCCTCCCTCCCTCCCTCCCTGCCTCACTCACCGCCGCCTGCTGGAAGGCGCCCTTGGTGTAGGTGCCGCCCCCTCGGTAGCCGATGGCCGGGATCTCGCGGCTGAGCAGGGCGCACTTGTGCTGCTGCGGCCGGGCCGGGGGCGAGATGTAGTCCACGCGCGGCACCACGTTGGTCTTGGAGGAGAAGGTGACGAGGGCGACGCGCGTGGCCGTGGGCACCACCGGGAAGTCCGAGAGCAGCTTCTTGACGAAGCGCAGCTCGCTGAGGAAGTTCGCCTGGCCCACGCTCGACGACTCGTCCACCAGGAAGACCAGCTCCAGCCGCCCGCTCTTCTCCCGCAGCCGCCTCACCTGCCGCTTGAACAGCCGGCCCAGCTTCTCCACTTTTCTCCCCGGCGCGGCGGCGGGAGGCGGCTGCAGCAGCGCCGCCCCGGCGGCCAAAAAAGACGACGACGACGAAGAAGAAGAAGAAGAAGCAGCAGAAGCCGCCAGCGCCGCCAAGGAGCTCAAGTTGAGCGGGCGGTAGAGGGCGACGGACTGAAAAGGCGCCCAGCCCCACACGCCGCCGCCCCACAGGAGCACGCTCAGCAGGGGCCACATCCCGCCGAGACGCCGCCGGCCCCCCTCCCCGCACTCCCTTGGCGCACTTTTCTTGCTCTCCCAACTCCGACCCTGCCTGGCTTTTGGCGCGCACGTGGAGAAGCCCGGGGGCTCTTCGCGCTCTCCCCTCTCTCTGCCGCCTCCGTGGGGAGAAGCGAGATCCGGAAAGCGGCTCCTCTCCTCCACCGCCCGACTCTGAAGTGCTTGGCGGGGTGGTGGTGGTGGTATATCCGAGATATGAATATCTCTCCTCCCCTCGCTTGCTCGCTCGCTCTCTCTCTCTGCTGAAGTTGTTGCTGTCACCAGAGCCCCTCCGGTGTCTGCCGGCCTGTCAACATTCCCAACGCAAACACATCGGCACCGAGGCTTAAGCTCTGATTGATCCCATATGTCTGGCAGGGAGCGACGGACGGAGAAAGGGAGGGGACGAAAAGGGGAAGGGGCGGGGAGGGTTCAGATTAAAAAAATAAAGAAAGAAATGGAGAGAGAGAGAGAGATTTAAAAGTGAGAGTCGATGGATGGATGGGTCTAGCTACCAGGAGTACCACAGTAATTGGAAGCTGCAATAATACACGCGAGGGGCGGGTCCACCTTCCACCTCTATTCCAGTATTTCCCAGTGTCCTGGAAAGGTTTTGATTTCCCAGAACATCACAGTTCTATAAAATATAACAGATTTCCACTCTGAAAAGAATCAGGTTTACAACTGAGGCTGCGATTCTAAGAACACTTCCCCGGGACTAAGCCCCACTGAATAAAATGGGATTTACTTCAGAGCTGACCAGTTTAGGACTGCTGTCTGAGCCAAGCTCCAGGTCCAGAATTCCTGTATCTAATCTAACAATTAGTGGCTTCTTTCTTTGCTTGGAACAATGGTGCAGTGCCAGCACTTAGTCCTGGCACGAAGAAGAGAATGCCTCTAAGGATCTGCGAAGTGCATTCCTCTCACCACAACCTACTTGTTCATATGTGGAGATTAGAGGGTAGGGTGTCCAGTTGAGGTGCTGCTTAAAAAGGTAAAGGTTCCCTTGCTCGAAAGCCAGTCGAATCCAACTCTAGGGTTGTGGTGCTCATCTCTGTTTCAAAGCCGAAGAGCCAGCGCTGTCTGAAGACATTTCCGTGGTCATGTGGCCGGCATGACTAAACACCAAGGTGCACGGAACGCTGTTACCTTCCCACTGAAGTGGTACCTATTTATCTACTTGCCATTTCTTGCTTTCGAACTGCTAGGTTGGCAGGAGCTGGAACTAGAGACGGGAGCTCACTGCGTCATGCAGCACACTTGGGTCTCGAACTGCTGAACTACCGACCTTCCACAGCCTGCAGTTCAGCGTCTTAACCACTTGAGCCACCGCAGCTGCTTATAGAACCCTAAAAATATCTATTTAAAAAACCCCTTAACCTCTGTTTTCATTAGAAAGGTGGTCTTAGATTACACTTTTTCTAACAACTAGAGCAATGTCTGGAGCGTCAAATGGGAGGTAGGATTACATCCACAGAGATAGATGGGTATTAGTGCAGAATTTTGGTTCTATGATCATCATTATCTTATTATTGCCCTAATCATCCACTGTTCACCCATGCTCATCTGAATTAGGGAACTGTATGAAACTCCCACTATCCCAGTGTGGCTTTCCATTGTTTGCATTACTATCACTCAAAAAGCTAAAGTAGAAGCAATTTATGGAGATGCCTTTGTGAGAGAAATCTCTGGCATGTTCACACTGGAAAGGTAGATGTTAAAGAACTCTTTGTTTGGGGCCTGGATTTCATGGAAGTGTGTCAATGAACAGAGGCAATGTTTTAATCCTTGCTCAGTTCAAAACAAGACTCATATTAAAAATTAGTTGCCAGCCAGGTGAAGACAAGGATTAACTTGTTAAGTTTATCAGGAGCACAATGAAAGCACATACATCTGAGTTTTCAGTTGATCCTTGTGTTGATTCAGAAGGAAGTAATACAAATTGCAGTGGGCCTGACTTAAAGTTTTCTGGATCTTGACATTGATTTGAGCCTGAGCAGTGTGGATTCATTTGGAACACAATTTACCATGAACTGCTGTGCAAACCTTATTAAAAAGTGTTTTCTTTTGTATATGTAAAGTGTGCTTTATGTGCAGTCAGGTTGTTTCCTATTTATGGCCACCGTATGAATTAATGACTTCCAAAACGTCCTATCATAAACAGCCTTGCTTAGGTCTTGCAAACTGAAATCCGTGGCTTCCTTTATTGGGCCAACCCATCACTTGTTGGGTCTTCCTCTTTTCCTTCTGCCTTCTTCTTTTCCTAGCAGTGATATGTAACTGAAAAACTTTTTATAATAAAAACTACATTCAAAATAATAAAATGAATGAGAGCTCTATGAGAGACTATCTGGAAACTGCAATTGGTATAGAATACTGCTGGTTTTCTAGCAGTTAGAGCCCAGAAGAGTGATAATGGCCCCGGTCACAAGAGAGGATTTGGGCCGGGAGAGGGACGGATCGGGGGCGCAGCAAATGGGCGCGATCCCACCGCAACATCTGGGAAGCGTTGCGCGCCCGTCCCCGATCCGGCCGTTCCGACGATAACCCGCAGCAAAAAAGAACCACCTACCGAGGTGGTTCTTTCCAAAAGGCCACATCAAAGCCGGCCGTGGGATCGCCGGCGCATTCTTCCGCCAGCGCATTCCCGGCTCCTGGCCAAACTGCGCATGCTCAGACATGCGCAGTTCGGCAGCCTCCCGTGGCTTTCTCCCCGGTCTCCCCAGCATCTGATCGTGCCGGGGAGCAATTGCACGGCGGCTCACAGGATCTGTATGATCCCGCTGCCGCGTGCCTATTTTGGTGCGGCTTTTAAAAGCTGCACTTTGCCCATCCTTTTTCCCCCTCGTGTGGCAGGGAACAATGTTCCTCTGATTTTAAGACACCTCTCCTGGATACCTATATGCGTTTGCATTCAGTTAAAAGTGCTGGTTATTACCTATAAAGACTGACTTGATTTGGCTTAGATCCTTCACTACTGGCCTGTGCCTGCCACAGATATATGATAAGAACGAGAAACTGATGAGCAAGGCAGACCAGAGATCACACTAATATATCTGTTGCTGCCATCTCTAAGTATTAACTACAACTAGCTAGCACTTTATGACATCGGATTGTTTATATGGTTTTACCTATGTTATAATTGCTGTTATGTTTTATCCTTTGTAAGCTACCCTGAGCCTGCTTTGGCAGGGAGGGTGGGGCAAAATATCAAATAAATAAATAAATAAATGTATTCCTCTAAGATCCACAGCTGGATCTAAGTCATTGTCGGCTGTGGCTCTAGCCCCTCTGGAATTGGCTTCCTGAAGACTTACCTCCTAGTAAAAACATGACCATAATTTGGGTGGTGGTGGATTTGTTCTCCAAACAAGCCCATTTCATCCCATTCCCCAGTTTGCCAACAGCACGGACGTTGGCTAAAGCATTTCTCAAACATGTTTTCAGACTGCACACTTTGCCTACCAAGATAATAACGGACAGGGGCTCCCAATTTATTTCGAGATTCTGGGAGGCGCTCATGGGACTTATGGGGATAGAACGGGCGCTGAGCAGTGGCTATCACCCAGAGACTGATGGGCAATCAGAACGTGTTAATCAAACACTTGAACAATATCTACAGTGTTTCACAAACTATCAACAAGACAATTGGGAGGAACTACTGACTTTGGCTGAATTTTGTTATACAAATGCTCACCACTCATCTATAGGAGTATCACCATTCAAAGTTGCTCTCGGCTATGACAGCCCCCCCCCCCGATTCCTTTTCTAACATCAAACCCCGGGACGGGGGGAGGCATCCAACTGGTGTAAAGCATTAAGGGAATCGTGGCCACAGATATGTGAGACATTGGACATTGCCAAGGCTGATAAGAAATGGGTGGAGGGTTGGGTTCTGAAGCCTGGAGATCAAGTATATGTGTCCACAAAGAATCTGAGGCTTGCTCAGTCCTGTCGAAAATTGGCATGGAAATACATTGGTCCTTTTAAAGTGGTTTGGTTAATTAATGAAGTAACGAATTGGACTTACCTAAGAACCTAAAACATGTCCATCCAATTTTCCATTTCAGCTTATTGAAACGCAGTCCAGAAACTAATCAGTGGCGCCCGGAACCGGCAAGACCCCGCCCCCCAATCTTAGTGGAGGGTGAAGAACATTACGAGATCTCAGATATTCTGGACTCTAAAATGAAACGTGGTTGATTATATTATCTGGTGGAATGGGTGCATTGGGGTCCCCAACATCGGGAATGGGTGGAGGGAAAGGATGTTCAGGCCCCTGACCTTTTGCGGAAATTCCACATCCGTTTCCCGGACAAACCGGGAGATCTCCCGGCTGCCTGGGAGGAGGTTGATGTATTTTTAAGGGGGCAGGATGTCAGCTAGCTGCCATTTTACATGTGCACCTTCCTGTCCCTTCCTGACTGTGGCACTATGGCGCATGCTTGCTTTGCTAGCTTGCTGTAAACAGCGATAGGGAGGCTCTCCTGAGACTGCAAACTGGCGCTGCCAGACTGGGTTATCTGTCTAACCTTGAGGAAGAGGGAGGGCTTGCGTTCCACCGTTGGTGTGAATATTTCGGCTCTCATGGGGCATGGAGACTCTCCCGTTTATTATGTAACCTCTGCTGGGAGAATTCCCGTGCGTGCGCTTGGATTTCATTTGCTTAGCCATTTGCAGCATCATACTATATGAAGGGATGCATTCCCCCCCATTGTCATTCCTAACAATATCCCTGTAGACCATGGCAACAGACCTGTAATCAAATAAAGCATAACATTTCCCTGGAATCGTATGTGGAGAGTTACTTGCTGTTGACCCTGACAGAAATCTATGTTGACCTGTTTTGTGAGGTTGTGCAAGGCTGCCTTGTTTAAAAGGGCTTTTTGAGACTGGGTAAATTCAGTCATGCACTTTTATTTTTATTGTTTTGATTTTTTTTAAATTGTTACTGTGCTGGTGCGTGCTAGGTTTTTAAAAGCATCCTTGAGAATCTGTTGAGGGAATACTTGTATATAAGTATTTATTTATTTATTGACATTATTTTAGGTTGCCATTGAGACTCAAGACAGATTTCAATTTAAGTCAGTGCAATCAGTAGGATGAGACATCTGATAAGCAATGTGATAGGACTAGAGTTGCAGAAGTTGGAACTTCCTTCAGTTGTTCACAGGGAAATATGATGGTGAAATTAACTAAACTTGACCATAAGAGGTTCACATCTAATTTTTAAGAAGAAGAAGAGTTGGCTTTTATACCCCACTTTTCACTCTTACAAACAAAAACATTTCAAACAAAAAAGTTTGTCCATTTTGTAGAAAAAGAGCTGCAGTAGCTCATTAGCATAACTTATTAGCATATGCCACACCCCCTGACATCACCGGAAGTGTGCACCAGCCCCTCTGACAGACAGAAGCACCTGGGATCCATTCTTTCCCCCCTCTCCCTTCCCTTC